>NC_081357.1:41936016-42058516 GCF_030684315.1 Stegostoma tigrinum
TATAGTTAACATATGAGCTCTCAGTCACATTTTGAGGTCATAAAGCTGCAAGACGTATCTGCAGTTGTACATTAACCCCAAACAAAAGTAAATAGCTTCTGCTTCCCCACCTGCAGGGAATTCATTGATTGTCCGACATAAACAAGCAGTACTTCCTGTAGGCTAGTCTGTATATCATTGAACTGTTCCACACAGACACAAACAAACTTGACCTACTGCTTGCAAAAAAACTAATTTGCTGATATCTGATTACTTGAATTCCAGTCTAATTGTGTCATGGCCTTAGATGAAACAGATAATAATGTGGTGAGAGGTGAAAAATGTAGGAATGAGACGAAAGGATAGTAATCCATATATCATTTGTGCCACACACTGTCATCTTAGCTCCCCCCAGCCTTGCATTTTATTTGACTACTTTTTGTTTCATGGAGCTTTTTTTTTCGGGACTGAAAACTACAGCTGCTTTATATACATGTGTGTTTGTGTCTGTGTTGAAGGGGATGGTCTCAGTCTCTGGCATGCAACGTTTGGAGGTCTCTTAAAAAGCAGAGGGTCATCATGTAGGTCTCGACTGACAGCAGCCACACAGTGTGAGAAACAGCCAACATGAAGCACCCTGACAGATGTTATGCAGGGATCAGTGTTAAGTGCCTTTTCAGGATATTAAAACAGCTTCATAACAAGTGAAAAAGTGAATTGTCACAGACATCGTGCTGGCCTCCTTGAAGTAGCACCCTTCCCCCCTCTCTCTTTCTACCTTGCGCCTTCCTCTGCCCCCACCCCCGACTCTTCCCCCATCTCCCGCCAACCCTCAGAACCCGAACCACTGTCCACCATCGGTAATCTGGGAACCATTACAGGCCAGAGATCAATAATTTTAGCTGCGCTGGAATTCCAGTAATGATTTCCAATAAACCACATTTCAGGTTGCTCTTGAAAAAGGACCAAGACAAGCCATGAATACAATACAGTTAAGACTTTTATTCAGAGACACGGATAATGGAAGAAAGATTTTAGTGATAAGGCACAAAACAGGCATTCTGAACAACCAATCTGCTTTGTTACTGGCTGTAAACTGACACCCCTAATGAAATGAAAACATCTCAATGGAGGCACATAACTGTACAATTGGTACTAACACTGAATTCTGTTTGTAATCCTAGTGATGGGTGCTAGGCAATATGTTGACGTTTCACAGGCATCTTTCCATTAGAAAAAAAATTATGTTCATAATAAAATTAAACCCCGTTCTGTAACCACTGAGGAAGAATTACACATTATATTTTGTCTAAATGGCCATTTGTGGGAGAAGTGTTTGCCTAATACTGGGGCAAATAGCCAAACCCTGTGTAGAATATACTGCCGAATGAATAATCTGTCCATTGTCTTTGTTATTTTCAGGCACTTTAACACAACCCTAGATGCAATTTGAAGTTTAAAGTGATAAAGAATTTGGCAATAATTTTTAAACTACTGTTGAGCCATCACACAAAAGATTTTAGTACTGAGGTACTTGACCTGTGATGCAGACTGCAGACAGAGAGAAGCCCTTCCAAGTGCAAGGGGAGAGAACAACTGTGGTTATAATGGTTTCCCCTGTATCCCCCTCACAGCGTGCAGTTGTCTGATTCCAATTTGGTCCACATTGTCCAGCCATCAATCTTTGCCTGCATTTGGGTAAGTGCATGCTACAATCATTATAATACCTTCTTTTGGAGACTGTCATATCACAGAAAATAATATCAGAGATAATGGGAACTGCAGATGCTGGAGATTCCAAGATAATAAAATGTGAGGCTGGATGAACACAGCAGGCCAAGCAGCATCTCAGGAGCACAAAAGCTGACGTTTCGGGCCTAGACCCTTCATCAGAGAGGGGGATGGGGGGAGGGAACTGGAATAAATAGGGAGAGAGGGGGAGGCGGACCGAAGATGGAGAGTAAAGAAGATAGGTGGAGAGGGTGTAGGTGGGGAGGTAGGGAGGGGATAGGTCAGTCCAGGGAAGACGGACAGGTCAAGGAGGTGGGATGAGGTTAGTAGGTAGCTGGGGGTGCGGCTTGGGGTGGGAGGAAGGGATGGGTGAGAGGAAGAACCGGTTAGGGAGGCAGAGACAGGTTGGACTGGTTTTGGGATGCGGTGGTTGGGGGGGAAGAGCTGGGCTGGTTGTGTGGTGCAGTGGGGGGAGGGGATGAACTGGGCTGGTTTAGGGATGCAGTGGGGGAAGGGGAGATTTTGAAACTGGTGAAGTCCACATTGATACCATATGGCTGCAGGGTTCCCAGGCGGAATATGAGTTGCTGTTCCTGCAACCTTCGGGTGGCATCATTGTGGCAGTGCAGGAGGCCCATGATGGACATGTCATCAAGAGAATGGGAGGGGGAGTGGAAATGGTTTGCGACTGGGAGGTGCAGTTGTTTGTTGCGAACTGAGCGGAGGTGTTCTGCAAAGCGGTCCCCAAGCCTCCGCTTGGTTTCCCCAATGTAGAGAAAGCCGCACCGGGTACAGTGGATGCAGTATACCACATTGGCAGATGTGCAGGTGAACCTCTGCTTAATGTGGAATGTCATCTTGGGGCCTGGGATGGGGGTGAGGGAGGAGGTGTGGGGACAAGTGTAGCATTTCCTGCGGTTGCAGGGGAAGGTGCCGGGTGTGGTGGGGTTGGAGGGCAGTGTGGAGCGAACAAGGGAGTCACGGAGAGAGTGGTCTCTCCGGAAAGCAGACAGGGGTGGGGATGGAAAAATGTCTTGGGTGGTGGGGTCGGATTGTAAATGGCGGAAGTGTCGGAGGATAATGCGTTGTATCCGGAGGTTGGTAGGGTGGTGTGTGAGAACGAGGGGGATCCTCTTGGGGCGGTTGTGGCGGGGGTGGGGTGTGAGGGATGTGTCGCGGGAAATGCGGGAGACGCGGTCAAGGGCGTTCTCAATCACCGTGGGGGGGAAGTTGCGGTCCTTAAAGAACTTGGACATCTGGGATGTGCGGGAGTGGAATGTCTTATCGTGGGAGCAGATGCGGCGGAGGCGGAGGAATTGGGAATAGGGGATGGAATTTTTGCAGGAGGGTGGGTGGGAGGAGGTGTATTCTAGGTAGCTGTGGGAGTCGGTGGGCTTGAAATGGACATCAGTTACAAGCTGGTTGCCTGAGATGGAGACTGAGAGGTCCAGGAAGGTGAGGGATGTGCTGGAGATGGCCCAGGTGAACTGAAGGTTGGGGTGGAAGGTGTTGGTGAAGTGGATGAACTGTTCGAGCTCCTCTGGGGAGCAAGAGGCGGCGCCGATACAGTCATCAATGTACCGGAGGAAGAGGTGGGGTTTGGGGCCTGTGTAGGTGCGGAAGATGGACTGTTCCACGTAACCTACAAAGAGGCAGGCATAGCTGGGGCCCATGCGGGTGCCCATGGCCACCCCCTTAGTCTGTAGGAAGTGGGAGGAGTCGAAAGAGAAGTTGTTGAGTGTGAGGACGAGTTCCGCTAGGCGGATGAGAGTGTCGGTGGAGGGGGCCTGGTCGGGCCTGCGGGACAGGAAGAAGCGGAGGGCCTTGAGGCCATCTCCATGCGGAATGCAGGTGTACAGGGACTGGACGTCCATGGTGAATATGAGGTGTTGGGGGCCAGGGAATTGGAAGTCCTGGAGGAGGTGGAGGGCGTGGGTGGTGTCACGGACATAGGTGGGGAGTTCCTGGACCAAAGGGGAGAAAATGGAGTCCAGATAGGTGGAGATGAGTTCGGTGGGCCGGAGCAGGCTGAGACGATGGGTCGACCAGGGCAGGCAGGTTTGTGGATTTTGGGAAGGAGATAGAAACGGGCCGTGCGGGGTTGGGGAACAATGAGGTTGGAGGCTGTGGGTGGGAGGTCCCCTGAGGTGATGAGGTCATGAATGGTGTTGGAGATGATGGTTTGGTGCTCGGGTGTGGGGTCATGATCGAGGAGGCGGTAGGAGGTGGTGTCGGAGAGTTGGCGTCTGGCCATTATTACAGAATTATTGCATTATTACTATTATCACAGAAAATAATGTCTGTTTTTCCTTTTAAAATGTCCTTTGAGTGAAAGGAAAAGCTTCATGCTCATTAGGACTATTGTTACTGGTTGTAATCAATGCCTTGACTATTCTAATGCTGCTCCTGGAGTTTCCTGTTCTCGCTTGTACAGTTGGCCCGTTTACAGTGACCATAGATGAAAGCAGACCAATTTAAAATGCTTCTATTTCCTGTTCCTTCTACCTCACACCACCCCCGCAACTCAATTTGCAAAATCTCCACCTCGCCACCAATCCCTGCCCAAGTACCTCATAGATCTACATAACCTCTGCAGAATGGATCACAATTTCCACACTAGTTCAGAGAGAACAGATCCTAAAAAATGCTTCCAGCAATTTGTAGTTAGTTATTTATGGTGGATAATTATTTTCATGGTATTTTTCTGTTGAAGCTTTTGAATTGTGTAGGCGCAGTAGGAAAAGTACCCTTTGTTACCTTCCCCATTCTAATTCCTCCAACAGTTGTATTCTAATTATATCTATGACCTGAAAGTTAAAAAAAAATCGTCTGCTTGAAGATATAGTTTAAGTTTCAATGTATTTGACCTTTGAAAGCTCAAGCTCTGTTGTGGCTGTGGATTCATGTCCACTGGGGACTCAATAGAGATTTCAGACCGTGTATTTTCCTGCCATTCAAACCATGAGGAAAAAGCTAACCGACTGTTCATATTGAGTACTTATCGTACAAAACTGTAACAATATGATATGGAAATTGAGTTTTATTTGATTTCCTAACTTTCATTTTTGCTTACATGTCACCAGAAACACAGACTTGCAGTGATTGTACAAGTGAAGATCTGTTCTGACTGCTTGGAGTTCTACATCATTGAACTCACAAAAATGTGCCTTCATATACAGCTGTTGTCTCAAACAAAGAAAACAGAAACAGATGCACTTCTGTAGTATTTTTAACAAAGGACTGGAGCCCAAGGTGTTCACAGGAACATATTGGACAGAAATTAATGCCAAGTCAAAGTAGGAGGTGTTAGGGCAAGTGATTGAAAGCTTGATCGCAGATCTAGATTTTAGGGAGTTTCAGAAGAGGAAAAAGTGGTAGAGAGATGGAAGAGTTTAAGTGGAGAATTCCAGAGCCTCAATTACTAAAAACAGGGCTATCAATGGTGGGACAAAGGGAATTGGGGCTGCATAAGAAGACAGAGTTACAGAGTGTGGAGTTTCTGGAGGGTTCATGGAGGTTAGGGAGACAGAAAGGGTGAGACTGTGGAGGGATTTGAACCATAGTATAAGGATTTTTAAAATTACGTCATTGGTAGCCTAGAAACCAATGTCGATTAGTGAGCATTAACCGGTGAGGAGAATTGTATGAATTAAGAAGCAGGAACAGAGTTTTGGATGAGCTCAGGTTCATGGAGAGTGGAAGGTAAGATGCAGAGAAGCAGATCAGTGGAATAACCTACTCTAGAGGTAACAAAAACAAGGATGAGGGCTTCAACAGCAGTTGAGCTGATGCAAAGTGGTGGGGAGACCAGTGCTGTGACAGAGATGTAAGTCAACATGCTCAGCAATAGTGTACATATCGGCTTAGAACCTTGTTTCAAGGTCAATTAAACATTAATGCTCTAAAGAGCCAGGCATAACCTCAGACAGTTGGCAAGGAAAGGGCTAGAGCTGATGGCTAGGGAGCAGATATTATGGAGGGGAATGTTGATAGTGAATGAATCTCATTTTTTCTTGCTTAAGTCCAATTTGTGTAAAGTATTTTGGAGGGTTTTTTTTACCATGAAGCCTCGTTGTGTCTTTCCAAACACATCACATCAATTACCTCCTATTTTCCTATGGTATCTCTCACATCCAAATCTGACGCTATCTTATTGTGTAACATTCCCACACAACAACTTGCCACTCAGTGCCTAATATGCAATTTACCAGCATTCCTTGTACCTAATGCTGTCTTTAAAAGCTTATCGTGCACATGGACAAATGCTATGAGCTGTCCTGCTCAACTTCTGACATTTGCCCTGGACATGGCAGCTGGGGGAACATGCCACTCTGCTTTGATGGCAAAGACCAGAACGTCCTGTTGTACAAGGTGGTGCAGAGGTGGGACATCTTTGTCCCCCAGGACCAGCAGGGGAGGCCATGACCAGACCATACTAGTGTGGTCCGAGGCTGCCACCTGGATTAGAGCAGCTAATCTCAGTTTTGGAGGAAGGAGGTCAATGACTTCCTTCACTCTGCCAGCATAAGTGCCATCATCTTCTTGCTGATACTCAGATGTACTCTATTTTATGCTACTGCTCCTATCTCTTACCAAGGTGCATTCTTTTTCACTCCCAGTATTGCTTGCAACATCTTCCCTCACATTAGGATGTCACCCATCCTAACGCCCAACACCATTAACACTGCCAGCCCTTTGCGTTCCTTACTCACTTGCTAAGGGCATTTCCCCAACAGCACCAGACATAACAGACATAACAGGTTCTGAGGAAGGATCACTGGATCCAAAATGTTAACTCTGATTTTTTCTTCACAGATGTTGCCAGATGTGCTGAGCTTTTCCAGCAACTTCTGTTTTCGTTCCGGTTTGTAACAGATACGCCATTCACTTTCATCTCCCTTAAGACCTGCCTCTTTCCCACATCAGGCGGGAACCATCCCCATAACAAGGCAGAAAGAGCCAAAATGCGTAGTGGTTTGCCTAACAATCACCTCCTTACCCTGAAGGTGGAGAGTACCCGGACCTTTGATTATTCAGAGCAGCTGACCGACCATGTCTAATCCTCTGAAATATTATTGGAGTCTGCCCTTGGCTTACTGTGCTGGGACTCCTGACTGAAGGCTTGCCCCTTTGACTTGACTGAAGCCTGCTGCCAGCTGTATCAAAGCTTCCTGGCTTTCTGTCTGTGCTAAACAACAAGGCAGGGCAGAAATAGTATGAGCCCTCTATTACTGGATGAAGGGGCAAGGCACAAAAAGGCATGGCAATGCAAGGTACTGATGCCATGAACATCCAGGTTGGGTCAAAATGAGTGGGTGCTATGATAGCGAGTGAAGAGCTCAGCAATGCAGCCTGTTCCAGTCCATGTGCATACAGTATCCTTGCTATAGCATTAAGTAAGGTCGAGATCCGAAATGTCAGCCTTCCTGCTCTTCTGATGCTGCTTGGCCTGCTGTGTTCATCCAGCTCTACACCTTGATATCTCAGATTCTCCAGCATCTACAGTTCCTACTATCTCTAGTCTTTCTTTCTAAATTCTGTTTCATTCTAAATTTCTCCAGTAGGTACTTTAGATTTTTCTACTTGGCAGAATTAACTTCCCTTATTCAGAGCTTTAGCCTTCAATCTCCTATTGCTGTCGGATATCATCAAAACAGTGACCAAATTGGGGAAATGTTTACCAAGTCACAATGCCATGATCAGTTCCAGGGAGAAAATGTAATTGTGCCCTTAAGTGGAACTATTTTGCAAAGATGTGCAGGCCATCAAAGAAGAAGCAGTTTGACATGTACAGGAATGTGCCTTCGAATGAGCCACAGCATGTATATGCCATTACAGAAGGAAATTCTAGAGGAGACAGATGTGCTGTATGTGCGATAGATAGAGAAGCAAGTATTTGAGCAGCCCATGGGAGATCCATCTATGTTTAATATGGTGATAAGGGCACTTGAAATAGACTTGGGGCAAAGGGCAGTATGACAATTAAACATTCTGTCAATGGTCTGGGGAAATGATGAGCCCATCAACCATATGTGGCAATGAGCTTCTAAATGTAAAATTGGTACACTAACCAGAGAACTAATTCCTGATTGATTACTTGAAAGTATTTCTTTGACTGTAACCCCACAGGAGCAAATTGTGCAGAAGAATTACTGAAATACACATTCTGAAAAGAGATGTCTGAGTATCAGGAGTGTGCTTCTGACTTCATGCTCCCTGCGGGGACATCTGCAGATGTACTAAAGTGAACAAACTTTCAAATGTGATCTATGTGAAAACATCTTTGGGATACCTTCTGTGATTAAGAGTCATAAAAAGAGGCATACTGGAAAGAAGGAGAATTCTTGTCAATATTGTGGAATTTGTCAGTGTGGAATGTAATATGTGTACATTTGAAACCCTTGCAAGGCTGCTTATTTTGACCAAACTTTCAGTGAAAATGATTGATTAAAGATTCTGAGGCACACACACACACACACACACACACAAACAGCTGTATCAGTGTTGATAATAATTTTCATTACGCATCTTTAAATTTCAGAATGAATGTTATAGTCAGAAGGGGAATTTTGATGAACACATGAGGGTACTGATAATCAAGATATGTTTCCTTTCTCTATCACTAATATTGGCCACCTACAATTCCACATTGACCATACCAGATCACAACATCTAATTTATGGATCTAATTACAGATTACAGCACCAATCTTATTTTAAAGTCTACTTCTGTACTTAGAGAAAACAGATAAGTTGAAATCCAGATAACAACTTGACATACATATGTTCGTTATTAAAAATGAATTAATTCAAATTAAGTGTCAATAGATGTGAAGCTGGAAAAAGCACAGCTGGTCAGATAGCATTTGAGGAGCAGGAAAGTCAACTTATTGGACCGAAACCCTTCATCAGGACTGGGAGGAGGAGGGGAGTCTAGAATTAAATCGAGGGAGGGACATGGGGCTGGGGGGAAGAGTAGGTGGGATGGTGATAAGTGGATGCGGGTAGGGGGCTATTGTGGTTGGTCAGTGGGAGAATGGACCTCTCTTTGCAGGGAGGAGGAAAACTTCTTCAAGGTGGGCAGCCTGAGAAGAGACTTTACTGTATTGGCTATCAGTGACTTGGAGGCGGTGAGGGCTGCAGATGCTGGAAGCCAGAGTCAATAAATGTGATACTGGAAAAGCACAGCAGGTCACACAGCACTTGAGGAGCAGGAAAGTCAATGTTTCAGGCTGAAACCCTTTGTCAGGACTAGGGCAGGTGGGGGGAGGAGCCATATTTCCTTCTCTGATCTATGTAAGTGCACACCATTTCTTAAACATGTGCATATAGCTCGAGAACTAAAGATACAGAGGCATTTCCAGAGAGATTCTGGGCTCCAGCTGAGACTTTGACTAAATTTTACCAGAAATCAGCTAAGTGTAATTTTTTGACAACTTTCATGGTAGGTTTATCCCCTTAATGCCAAGTGAATTTTCTCACATTATTTCCCTAAACTCGCCTCATTGTCTACACACCATGCTCTTATGCACCATGCTGATTCTATTTCCACATTTGTTGTAGCCAGAAGTCCTCACCAGTGCTGTGATATCTCAGGATCCTTGGTGCTCTTGTCATCTTTGAACTCCATCTCTATACATGGTCAAGTGTTAGCGGTGTGGAGTTCCCCTTTACTATGCACACTGTGGAATGGCAACTACACCCCACGGTACGGCTCAGTGCTTAGCACTGCTGCCTCACAGCTCCAGGAACCCAGGCTCTGTTTGAGCCCCAGGCAGCTGTCTGTGTGGAGTTTGCACTTTCTTCTCACGTCTGCTTGGGTTTCCTCCTTGTTTTCCAGTTTCCCCTCACCGCCCAAAGATGTGAAGGTTAGGATGATAAATTGCCCATAGTACCCAGAGGTGCGTAAGCTAGGTGGATTAGCCATGGGAAATGCAGGGTTACAGGGATTTAACAGGAAGGTAGATTTCAGAGGGATGCTATTCATTTGGGCGGTATGGACTTGATGGGCCAAATGCTTCCACACTGTAGGGATTCTATGATTTTATGAAACCAATGCTTCTTTGGGCACAGAGGTTGCATGGCTAATATTTTGTTACACGTTCTACCTCTGTTGCTATTTAAACAACAAGTCACACAGCCAACCTGTCCTTTGTCACACCCCATCTTACAACTCTATCTAAGTCACTGTTACACTTCCCCAGTGCCCACTGGAGCCCAGCATCTTATCGTTGTTCAATATGAGGCCATTACATGTGAGAAAACCACTGAAGGTAGCTTTGCTTAAATGACCATGTTGCAGAATATTTACAATTCAAGGTAAGTATCAATCCCATTTGCATTTTATGGGAATCCACATCAGGTTTGTGCCCCAAAATTGCCATTTTAAATGTGACCTGTGATTACTGCTTTTTCACAGAAATAGCTACCTTCAAATTGCAATGGTTAGTTACATGGTCAAGATTGCTTGTAGCCAGCAGTTGCATCACACATAGCTTGACAATGCATGCATTTCAGATGCACACTCCCATGGTTGCAGATGGCTTTGACTTATGCTGTGCATGTGCATGACTACTGCAATTGCACCTTGAAAGGCCTCCCCATGGCTCACAAGTGGAGTATGTGTCTTGGGATGGAAAAACACACACTGATTCTGCCCATTTCAGATGTGATTGCAACACTTTTCCATTCGCAGTTCACTTTTGGGAGTTGAGTGAATAAAGCAGGAAATGCAGGTCTCACTTGGCATAATGAGTTGCAGGTTGAGGTAATCAAGGCTGCCCCTTTAATTTCTATGACTCTTTCTGCCTGGTATTCCCTAGACAGGACATCACAACACACTCGCTACATGTTCCCAACCACCAAATGAAATCTCAACAGCAACTTGTAATATTATCCCTTGAGTCCTGTCTCTAAAGTTTAGCACTGCCCACCATCATAATTCACATTTTACCCATTGAGGCCATGGAAGTGGTAACCACCATGCCTGAAATCCTCCCAAGCATTATTATTTTCATACCTACACATTGAATATCACCCCCTTCACCATTCTCATCTCTTCTGCATCCTAGGTGCTTGTTTCCAACTCCAGCATTGAATTTCTTCACGTCCCTACCACAGCAATTTCCCCTGCTTACCCCAGCCTCCTTTGGCTTTCATTCCGCTTACCCCCTGGACTTACCATGGTCCCCCAAGTCAGTTAGGCAGGGGGACCATGGTAAGTCCGGGGGTAAGTGGAATGAAAGCCAAAGTAGGCTGGGGTATACAGGGGACATTGCTGTGGTAGGGATGTGAAGGACATATAGCCCTAACTGATGACTGGTCAGACTCCTGACTGATATTGAAATTAGGAAAATCATGCTTAATGACAGCCACCCAATTGGTCCAGGTGCAGTTTAATACAAGCCTGTGAGTGCAGTGTATTTAGAGATATCCAGAAACCTACAAACAAAAAGTATCTCTTTTCTGAACAAAGGTCTAGACCCAAAGCATCAGCTTTCCTGCTCCTCTGATGCTGCTTGGCCTGCTGTGTTCGTCCAGCTTTGCACCTTGTTATCTCAGATTCTCCAGCATTGGCAGTTCTTATTATCTCAAGATCTCTCACTATGTCTTTCTGTCAGCACAAAAGACAAAACTTGAAGATTCTGAAAAGAAAGTGTACTAATATGATAAAAAGCCTAGATCTACACGATCAGCTGCTGAATTAGAGATTGGCCATCACTGTACAGTGGCCATTATAAAAAAAAACAAAAGAATATGAGAAACAAATTAGCATATATTTGTGTCTGGATTCTTGAGCTACAAAATTTCTTTGTCCCTGTCTGTATTTCTCCAAGCTTATATTTATGTCAAACCATCTGTTTCTGTTTGCCTTATTCAAGAATGCCTAGGTGTTTGGGCTTTTAAAGGAATATAGCTTATGTTGTGTAGTAACAAATGGCCCATTTTGATTTTTTTTGAAGGAGTAAGTTTACTTGCAATAAATTGTTATTTTGCAGTTAACAATGAACTTCGTTATGAATTACTTTTGGCTTCATTAGCAGTCAGCCAGGCAAAGTGATCATTTTGGTGGTTTAATTTGATAGTTATACACATGCCATGGCTTGTAGAATAGTGGGGCTCGATTATTACACACCCTCCCCTACTGAGTTATGACAAAATTTTGACAGCTTGGGGTCTGAAAACTTTAAATGTCAATAATATGAGATTGGATCTGGAGTAAGATTAATTGCTAAAGGATAAAAGCATAATGCCAAGTTTCTCTTAGTATAAAATAAGATAGCTTTGGCAGCAGTTTAAACCATCTTGCAGTTGGAGTAGGTATTCCTGACTTATTTATGGGACTTAACAAGTCTGGTGGAAGTGCAAAGGGGTGTAGTTACACCAAGTGGTAACTCACTGGAGTTAGCGTAAATGCAATTACAATTAAGGCATCTTGAACATGAAATAGAACTGAAGCATCTTGAGATAGAAAAGAAAATTAAAAAGCAGAATATAGAAATGATGAGGCATAGGAAAGAAAATTTAAGAGGCTGAAATTAGAGATTTATCAGAATGAGGTCGAAATAAACAAAGGGACAAAGATGAAAGAGACTGGAAATTCCAGCTTAAAATTCTGCAGTTAAAGTAGGTGTTGAAGAGGGATCTGATAAGGAAACCCGAGTCATAATCTAAAATCCAGTGAGGAAATGTTTAAAGTTGGACAGACCCTACAAAAATTTGAGTGAAAGGGGATAGATACATGCTTCATATCAGGTTAAGTAACCTGTAGTCATCTCGCTTTAATGAGAGAGCAGCCCATTGGCCCATTAATACTATGTTGCCTTTGAGAAAGTAACAAAACCATCAAAGTGTTTGATGGAAAACTGGGTAATGCCGAGCAGAGAAAATTCACAGGAAGAACTCATTAGATTAATGCAAGACTGTCAGGAGAGATTTTTATGGATTTTTGAAACTGTAAGAAGCCTTTTCAGGGTGTGTATGAGTTAGGTCCTGAAAAGGTTTCAAATCCATGGAAACAATCCAGGAAAATCTACATTACATTTGAAAGGGTAGAGCAAGGCAATTTCGATAGGTAGATGGGACATTGGTGTAAAAACCAAAAATGAAGCTCTCAGAGAAATTAAAAACTCGTGACCTTTTGTGATTTGAACCATGTTGAGGACCAGGGTAAAGAAGGGGCAGCTGGAAGTGCCCTGGGATCCCCTGCTCAGAACCGAAAGGGAGATACTCAGGGTTGGGGTGCAAGTCAAAGGCCAAAATGTTTCAACTGAAACAAAGTGAAAGACCTTCATTCAGAATGTTGCATGTTATGTGTGAAACCTATAGGACTTCCTGCCGTTCGTAAGAGTAAATCCAAAAGGAGCTCACACAGAAAATACAACAGTTCAAATTGTAGCTTTACCACAACCAGGAGACCGGAGTTAAAATCTGTCAACAGTCCAGCGAAGGTGAATGAGGTAGCTGAGAGGTATTGTTAAAAGGAATGATACCTGTTTTTCCTCAAATGATACTGCTAAATCCATAACTATATTAAAGGGTAGGAGTTACTCAAACTCTTTTGCTGGAGAAAGACATAGATTTTATTCCAGAGAGCCCATTCAAAGACAAAGTGTTAAGTGGAAAATATATCCCAGTTCCATTGAGCAAAATAAAATCAGAGTGTGACTTACTGCCTTGAACAAGAATTGTTAAGAAATTACCTGTGTGCAGATTTGTGTTACTCCTGGATAATGATTTGGCTGAAGTATAATGTATTGTTCATTCTATAATCACAGAAAATTCGAGTGAGATAGAAGAGAGAGAACAGATACAGAAATGTGTTCTAGTATTTTTGATTTTGCGTCATGACCAGAACAATGGCTAAATGAAATCAACCGCTGAAGATTAAAGTAATGCCACAAGTAGATGTTATTCTGAGAGTGAGATTCAAGAGCCGACACAGGTAGTTAGGAAAGTTAGTAAAGTGACTTATCTGATAGAAACTCCAGACACTGGGGAGAGGAAATGATTGTGTCACTTAACTATGTTACAATGATATCATTGTAGAAAGGAAGATAAGAAATGGCAAGTATGTCTGACAGCAAGAGTAATGAAGGGAGAGACAGAGACAGAATGAAAGCGTATCTCCTTAAACCCAACTATCCAATATGGAAATACCAGGCATTAGTATGGTTAGGTTATTTCAATGCATCATATGAATTCAACTTTGTACTTGTTCTTTTTATTCCCTCATGGCATGTGGGCATTGCTGAATGGCCAGCATTTATTGCCTGTTTTAGTTGCACTTGAGGATATGGTGGCAAGCTGCCTTCTCGAAGCCTATAATGTCAAAATTATTCATATTCCTGGAAATATAATGTAATAACAAACAAATGCATTCTCAATAATGTAGTTATGCTGAGACAGTTTAGGAATTTGAGAGGAAAAATAAAAGAAACTTCATCAGTCCTGCATAAACAATGAATGAATGGATGGATGCAGTTTTCTTGTGTCTTATTGTGTATATGTCATGTCTACCTTGCATTTTGAAATGGAATTTCATTTCTTTTAAGGGCGGAGGGATGTAGTCTTCCTAACTCATTTGTGACACATCTTACTAAGGTGTTCTATGGATTCATTGCTACATTATGACTTCTATATTCTATATTCTATTCCTGTCGAATACTGGGGTCCCTTCAGAACTCAATTTACTATGTAGCATGAAATTTCATTTAACAGCTATTGCAATAGTAATTAACTTTCCAGAATTCAAGCTTATGAAAACAAAGAGAAGAATTACAAAAATCATGGAGGTCATGATGCCTACTGAAGTAGCATCAACAGTTTATCTGGTGCCAAACACAACCTGTTATCAGTGTGTTGTTTTTGAAAATAAGAAACATTTGTTCTTCGAAAGAATGGCAAACTAACCCTCAGATGAAGGCAGGCAAGTGGAAAATTATCATATAACATAATGATGGCTGTCCCATGACCATTGGCCAACTGTCTAAGTTACCTACTCCTAGAAGTATGAGATAACAATAAGTGTTCAAGCAGAGGGGAGCTCTTTTTGGGCAGTTCTCATCAAACACACCTTTGACAGTGGTTCTCATTGAGTGATCCTCAGAGAGCAGTCTTCTCTGAGCAGTCCTCATCAGGTCAATGGGAGATGGACCAGAAGGACAGGTGAAAGATTGTAGGAAGACCCTAACACATTAGTTAAAGAACAGGGTGCTGCCCACTTTAACAAGATCAAAACATTCCATGCCAATAGCCTGTTCATCCTCTGGTATCAGTGGACTGCCCCTGTTGTCACGGTGATATACTTCCTTTATCTAATTAACTAATACATCATAGCCAAATTGTTGCTTCTTAACAAGCTCAATAAGCTATAGAAAATTACCTACAAATTGTCCACTGCCTATGTTAGGTAGCTGTAATCACAAATGCCTAAACTCAACAACCTCTCATTGTAAAACTTAATATTTAATAAGACTTCTTACAGTCCTATCCAATGAAAATCCTGCTTTCAAAGTTTTCTGAATCTGCGCTCCAAAATCATCCAAACTCCTCATTATCAAACTTCCTGTATTCAAATACGACTATTTTTACTTCACCAAGATGTGCCAACTTACTAAAATTGATTTCCATTTGCCATATTTTATCCACTTCACCCTCATCAAATTCTGGGAAAGCTTCCATGACCTCTATGTTGCTGTAGAAGTGCTTCACAATATAAATGAATGGCACAGATTAGATTGAAACAGATTGTTTCCAATGCGTGAAAGGTCTACAGCAAGGGGACATTGTTGTATTAAATTTAAACAATTTTGTATAGAAGGCAAAAGGTATTTTTCGTCAGTGAGTTTGATAGAACAATTGATTGAAGCAGAAACTATGTCAACATTTAACAATGTTAGTTGAATAAAGGATTACCATTGGTCAGAAAGTGAACTGGAATAGCTGTACATATATGTTACGGCAACAGGTGTATGTCAGAAGCTAGAAACTCTGTGGCAAGTGACTCCTGTCCTGTCTTTACAATACCTATTCACCATTCACAAGTTGTAAGTCAGGACTGTGACGGAATAATTTCCATTTGTCTGGATAGATGCAGTTCCAGCAACAGCCAAGAGTTTTGACATCATCCAGAGAAAGCAACTTGCTTGAACGCTACCCATTCACCATGCTGATCACTGACTCCCTTTACCACTGATGCACCTTGGCAAGAGTGTGTACTTGTCTATATTATATCACATGCCAAGGTTCATTTGACATTAAATCTGCAACCTCTACTCCTTAAAAGGACAAGGGCAGCAAGTTCATGGCAACACCACCATATACAAGATCTCTTCCCTTCCTGACTTAGAGTTGCATTGTTGTTGCCTCATTGTTGTTAGGTCAAACTCCTGGAATTTCCAAACTGATAGCGCTGAGGGTACGCCCCAAGGATTACAATGGTTCAAAAAGTCAGTGATAGTCTCATCCCTTGAACAAATCAAAAAGTAGAATGAAGGAAAATGGCAACAGAGTCTACTGCTAATGTGAAAGGTAAACACAAAACGGACCCTAGGCTGTTAACAAACAATCTGGGACAAAATAGTGACAGGTCTAACTATATAACTGGCCTGTGCTTTGTTTGAACTGGTCATGTAATGCACCAATATGGAGACCCCAGCAATATCCTCCATCGTATAATCAAGCACAAAAATCAACACATATTTGTTTGACAAAAATAAGAAAAATTACATTTTACTCTCGAATGGTTCTAGGTCACCAATGATCAGCTTCAAGACTGAACCTTAATCTTGAATGATTGAGACCTCTGTTGAATCCTGAACATCCCCATTCTTAAATAGGCTTATCCCTAAAATAAAGGAAAGATGAGCATTTTTGTAGTTCAGATTGAGATCCTTTAACATGCTGATTAAATGCCTGAATCAAATTCCATTTTAGATTTTTCTCTTCCAGCAAACCTAAGATTGGATTTCCATTGATTTTAAGCTGGGCACTTGTATCCTTGTAAATAATCATCCTTCAAAAGGCTAAACAACTAGTGTAAAGTGTAGGTTGCATTCTTAAAAATAACCAAACTCCATGGCCTCTTACAAAACCAGAAGAGCAGTTTTGAATCTAAATCACTGCTGATGATGTGTAACTACCTATACAAAAGATTTATTTTCCAGGAACACACTTCTGGAGTATGGCTGGATGCTTTAAAATACACACACCTTATCTACTAGCTCATTATTACAACATTACACCATCTGGGTCAGAGCCTTGTGCATTAATAAACTTTGATACTTGGACCTTGTACATTCATATATATCTGGGTTACATTTGAAGGCATCTTTACTGAAGTCCATGTGGCAATCCTTTTTTTGCATTGGTTGTGCTATTTGTCATCATGGAGTGCTTTGAAGTGTTCACAGCATATTTCAATACTGGGGTCCAGAAAAAGGCAAATTCAAAAAGAACCGATGTCACATTCAGTTATTCAGTTTCCTCACTCTTGATGCACTTTCTGGCTTGGTTTTTAAAGGAATTGAGTTGTTTTTATTGGGAAATGAAATGGAGGGATTCCTGCTGTGGTGCTGCACATACATAGCGCTCACTGGGAAAATTAAACTGACTGAAAGGTTTGATTTTAAATGCAGGACTGTGTTAAAAGGAAAAAGCACGCATCTAGACTGGTAAAGTATACAGTGTGTTTATTTTATTATGAAATGTTATTCACCATATTCGTATTGCTTCAGAGTTTTTCTTGCAATGCCAGGAACTATCTGAAAAATTTAGATCTACTGGGATTTTAAGGGCAAAGCGTATCTTGCAATTCTACAGAAGAGAAATTCCATCCAAGAGGAAAAAAGTGATGTTTATTTTCGCTACATATCAAAACAAAATGTATTGAAAACCAATTTCCTCCCCAGTTACCAAAAAAGAAACTTTTTTTGTATCCGGAATTAAAAGTACACAGGCGTCGTTCCCCAAGCTGTTGATTACACCATTCAGATGAAATTGGAAGCGACCGGGTTAACCAGTCCTTAACCAGTATTCTCCTTCCTGTGTCAATGGAAAAGAAAATTTGGCAGGGTGTAAATGATCTAAGAGTTCATTATCACCTGCTTAGTGCTACCGCTGAAATCCAGTTTCAACCCTAGTATTTTTACTGACGATATGCCTGAGTACTCTCAATAGCAAAATCACATTTATAATGCTATTAGCATGTGAAGTGAACATCAATAATCAGTGAAATAAAACAAGTAGGCTGGCAGCTATCTGGCAATATGAAAATTTCCCAGGTATGTCCCATCCACGTAACGTATGACAAATCCCACCTAACCAGTTACTGTCCCATCAATGCTTTCTTGGATCTTACGCAGGATATGGGTGTTACTGGTAAGGCCAGCATTTGTTACCTGTCTTTAATTGTCTTTGAGCGGTGGCTTTCAGAGGACACTTAAGGTTCAGTTACATTGTTATGGATCTAGAGTCTCAAGTAGTCCAAACCAAGTAAGGATGGCAGAGGGCATTAGTAAACAAATGGGTTTTTACAGCAATGATAGTTTCATACTCACCATTTCAAAGACATGCTTTCAACTGGAGATTTTTTCATTAAATTAAACTTAAGTTCCATCAACTAGTGGGAATTACACCCATACTCTCAGAACATTAGTCTGGACCTCTGGATTGCCAGTTCATTGATGTTACCACTACACCACAATCCCTCCCAATGTCTACTTTCAATCACTTGTAAAATGATGGAAAATGCAACTGTCAGTGTTATTAAGTGAAACTGATATGGCTATCAGCTACTTAGTGAAACTCAGTTTGGATTTCATGAAGACCATGCAGCTCATGATCTCATTGCAGCCTTAGTCCACAGATAGTCAGAAAGCTAAATTCAAGATATATGGTGACAGTAACTGGTCTTAATATGGAGGGAGCATTTGGCCAAGTGTGGCGTCAATGAGTTATAATAATTAATGTTAATGAGCTCAAGGAAAACTGCTGTGTTGGAGTCATACCTTGGACAAATTAAAATGGTTGTGGTTGCTAAAGTTTAATCATGTCATTCCTAGGATATCATTGCAGGAGTTCCTCAAGTAATGTGCTAGGCCTAATCAGCTTCATCAATGACTTTCCACCTATTTTATTGTGTCATATGCAAATATGGTAACATTACATTCACATTCCTCATCCAAGTCATTGATATATATTGTAAATAATTGTAGTTCCAGCACTGATTCCTGTGATACTCCACTGCTTACAGGTTGCCATCTTGAAAATGGCCCGAAATTCAAAATATAAACCGAAAGAGCTGCAGATGCTGTAAATCAGAAACAAAAACAGAAGTTTCTGGAAAAGCTCAGCAGGTCTGGTAGCATCTGTGAAGAGATATCATAGTTAACATTTTGGGTCCAGTGACCCTTCCTCAGAACTAGTGGTAGCTAGGAAAACATCAGTCTATACGCAGATGGTAAGGTGAGGTGAGAGGGTAAAGAGTTAATACTAGGTGGGGTTAGAGCTAAATTAGGGTTAGAGAGAAGAACGGTTTGACAGACAAAGGAATGGATAATGATCTGGCTAAGAGAGTGAATAGCTGTTAATGAAGACTGTTAGTGGCTAATAATAGGTAGTGTGTGATGACAGACTATGTGATAACAAGGCCTGGTGTGTGGAGTTGGGGCTAGGGCATGGGACAGTTCAGTTTGGGGAGGTGGTAGCTTAGTGGTGTTATCCCTACACTATTAATCAAAGACCCACATCTTGTTCTGGGGAAGGGTTCAAATCCTGCCATGACAGATGGTGAAATTTGAATTCATTAAAAATCTGGAATTAAGAGCTTAATGATTGCCAAGAGACTGTTGTTGATCATTGGGGATAAAAACCCATCTGGTTGACCAATCTCTTTAGGGAAATAAACTGGTGTCCTTATCTGGTTGGCCAACATATGACTCCAGACCCACAGCAATGTGGCTGACTCCTACTTATCCTCTGGGCAATTAGGGAAGAGCAATTAGTGCTGCCCTACCCTTTGACTCCCACATCCTATGCATGAATAAGATAAAGTAACCCAATGTGCGTTCCTTTTTAAACATCTTCTGGAAATCCAAATACATTAGAGCTACCATTTCCCTTTTATCTATCCCGTTTGTTGCCTCCTCAAAGAATTTTAATAAATTATTCAGGCACAATTTTATTTCATGAAGTCACACTGACTGTGCTAGATCATTTTATGCATTTTAAATACACTGTTATTATTTTTTTCTCATAACTTCTAACATTTTCCCAAGGACAAATGTTAACTCGCTGATAGTTACATGTGTTTGAGTTGCCTTCCCTCTTGGAATAAAAATGTTATTTTGTCACTTTTCCAGTCCTCTGGCATTATTCCAGAATCTAAGTGTTCTTGGAAGATTCTGATGAATGTATCAATAATCTCTGTAGCTACTTCTTTTCTTATCCTAGCATGTATCCCATCAAGTCCAGAGGACCTACTGGTTCCTAGGCCTATTCATGTCCTACCAATTTTCTCTATTGATAGTTTTTGCATTTCTCTCCTATCCTCTTTTTGCCTCTTGATTATTTAGTATTTTTGCAATGTCATTAGTGTTTTCTACTGTGAAAATTGATGCTAAGTATTCATTCAACTCCTCTGTCATTTCCTGGTTCCACATTTTTTTTATTACCCCACTCTCAATTTCTAAGGTACCCGCGTTAACTTTGGCCTCAATCTTACTTTTATTGATCTCTGTCTGGATATCATGTGTAGAAGCTCCCCTGAAGTTTGTCTTCTTTATTATTTTTTGAGTGTCTTTTGTTGTTTGTTTTTTAAACTTTTCCATTCCTCAGGCTTACCAGTAATTTTTACCATATTGTTCATTTTTATTTTCAATGTGATGCGATCATGAACGTCCCTGGTTATCCATTGTTAGCTTATCACCTTTCTCGAAAGCTCTCTCCTCACTGGAAATACCTTTGTTGTGAGCCATAAACTTTCTTCCTAAATATTTATCGTTATTCCTGAAATGATCTTGCTGCTCAACTCTTTTCCAAGTCCACTCCAGATAGCTCTGTTCTCATTGATTTATAATTATCCTTATTTATATTTAGTACATATATTTCCAATCCTAGTTTCTCTCTCACAAACTGAATGTTGAGCTCTGCCACATTATTGTCCCTGTTTCCTATGGGATCAGCTAAGTCTCAGTCAGCTAAGAAGGAAAAAACACAACAAACTCAGGCTACAGAATCTCCTAATCTCTTTTTCTCTCCTGGTTGAAATTTGGAAACTAGACAAAGTTATCACCTCTGTATTTTTTCTACCTGGCAAACCCCCAGAGGTTGTTCTGTGACCACTTACCACAGACATGGAATCTGTTTGGTTTCCAAATGAACCGAATCTTTGTTTAAGACATTTTCCATTCATATGTGACTATCAGCAATTCAATTTTATTCTGGATAGCAGTATCCGCGGGAAACAATTAGCCATTCAATGTTTATTGTAATGGTGAGACTCATGCAACGGTAGGGTTTGATTATGAGTGTTGTTCGCCAACCGTGGTTTATGAGGAAGTTCTGAGGAAGGGTCACCAGACCTGAAACATTAACTGTTTTCTCCTTCACAAATGCTGCCAGACCTGAAGAGCTTTTCCGGCAACTTTGTTTTTGCTCATGTTTTATTTTATTAACTTTTAACCATCTGTTGCTATATTATGTTGAAACTTAAAATACACCTCACATACTAGATACTCACTGAATAAGTAACTTCTTCTCCTCTAGCAGATTAAGAATCAATTCCTATAGATTGATAAATATACAAAAAGCAAAAGCACCTTTCTTTATTTACTCTTGCACCCCTCTTAATCACCCAACTCCAACACTCTACTGAAGTCACACTTAACTGCTAAGACACATTTGATTGCCTAGTTTATATGTTCTGAACATAGAAGGCTTTTCAATGGAGGCTTTATTGAAACCCTATAAGGGTGAGAATGTTAATAATCTAAACTGGAGATAAAAAGCACAGGCAAAATTAAATTTGTACAAAAAGGTTAGTGTTGTTTACCATCCAACTGCTGACATTCAGTCCTGGGTCAAACTGACTTTGATGCGTGTATTTATATGTTCCGAATACATTAGGCTGAGCTGACCTAGTTACATAGAAACCATTTTGAGCTATTTCTCTGATTAATTAAATACAATTGCTCCTCCAATGTAGGCCTTGTTAAAACCCTACCCAAAACTGGAAACTTCAGAACTGAAACTACAGATTTCAGTCAAATGCTGACAACAAACTGTATGTAAAATTAAGGTAATGAAATGTGAGGCTGGATGAACACAGCAGGCCCAGCAGCATCTCAGGAGCACAAAAGCTGACGTTTCGGGCCTAGACCCTTCATCAGAGAGGGGGATGGGAAGAGGGAACTGGAATAAATAGGGAGAGAGGGGGAGGCAGACTGAAGATGGAGAGTAAAGAAGATAGGTGGAGAGGAGAGTATAGGTGGGGAGGTAGGGAGGGGATAGGTCAGTCCAGGGAAGACGGACAGGTCAAGGAGGTGAGATGAGGTTAGTAGGTAGATGGGGGTGTGGCTTGGGGTGGGAGGAGCGGATGGTTGAGAGGTAAAATGGGTAAAATTAGATTTGTGCATAAAATTTAGACTTCCCTAATCAGCCACTGCCAGCGTTCTGGCTTCTAACAGCCCCTTTAAGTAATTCTGATTAGTCTGCGATTACATCAGGCCTGTGGTCCCTCTACACTGCACAACCTCTCAGAGATTTTGTGCATATCGATCAATGTATTGATCAATTGGCGTCCACTGACCCAAAGCCTCCAGAAGACGCTGTCATGCATAGAACTCAAAAGTCTGCACAGGAGAAAATATTACGGAGAAGTTGGGATCAGCTAGCTCTTAATTGACGAAGTGTCATGCCATTTTCATTCAGGGTAAACTAATTTCAGCATATTCGTAGTACCTAATGCTATTTATAGGCAACTGCAGTAGACAACTTTGCAAGACCTGAAGCAATATGCCGTCAAGCATTTTTCGGACACACTTTAGATATAGGCAAATTCACCGTCAAATTTGGATCCAGTTGGCGCCAGTTTCTGCCTAAAAAGCTGGTGTAATGAGGCCCACTTCTAAAACCTGCTCCTCCTCAACTACCCATCATCACTCTTCACTCACTCCCCTCCCCCACAATGCACTGGTTTTTGTTGAACCATGGTATACAGTTCGCTGCTCCCATTGTGCTACCCATTAGTACGCTGGTCTCGTTTGTAAGTGGATGGTAATGTCAATTCAATCGGGAATATCATTCCTATCCTATTCATTTAAATTGGTTTTCTTTCACTAACAATAGAGGTTTGTTGTATTTAAATTCACCATAAAAAAATCCTGGTTTTTGTTTCATTCAGGTCAATATCCACCAAATGCTGTATTTCAGGTTATATTTACCACTAATTGAATTTGATTGTTATGATGGAGATGTTATTTTGACTTTGTGCAACCTTAAGATAATATTTTATGGATTTTAGGTCTGAATATGTAGGACATTCCTATAATCAGTGCTGTTGTAATGCCACTTATCTAAATTAATAGCATATTGAATAGTCAGTATGTTTACACTATGACCTCTGGAGACAAATAGCTTTCCAACTGAACCTTTACCTAAAGTGACCCATGTAATCACATAATTATTAGCAAAAGATTACAGTCTATCTCATTAGCCAAAGTAATTACACTGATTTTTCCATTCTGTGCTTCATTAATTTTGATATTTTCCCTTTTCACAATTAGTAATATAACATAGTTTCAGTTGTTCTAAGATTAACATTATGCCAGTTGTTATGTTGTAACTTTTCATTCCAGTAAATTGCAACAAATCACAATGTCTAAATGTTTTGGGGCTTTGGGAGATGTTGAGACTTTTTTTGGCAGTGGTAACCCTAATATCCTTTCTTAATCAGCTAGTAGCATTGTAAACCTACACAAATAAAGCCACCTATCAGCTGTTTACATCAAATATTTTAAAGCAATATTAATGAATACAATGGAATTCGTACTTGATGCTTGTTGTACCATCCATATTGTTTCAGCAGATGGTTCTAATGTAATGATTATGTTACTGGGCTAATAGTTTGAAACATCAGAAAAGCCACATAAAGATATGTAAATAGTTTGATTTTCCCTGTAGAAAAGGAAAACTGCCATGTATCCCCAGGCTGGCCTACCATGTGGTTGCAATTCTATATCAATTTTTGTATCATCGTCCTCTGAAGCACTTGACCAAGCCACTTAGTAATATCAAGCCATTACTAGTAGCTCAAGGACAGTCTCCTTGTCAGAGCGGCTATGGAGAGGCAATGAATACTAACAATATCTGCATCCTAAGAATGAATTGATGAGTACACATAATAACAATTTTACTTTATGGGACAGATTGAAGTACATTACACATTTAGTAGGAAATTGTGCCTGAAGCTGAATGCTTGGTTCAATCTCATTTAAAACCTGTTACAAATATACAAAACATTTCAAAGTATGGAAAGCTTGATGATTGCTGTCAAATTTCAGCAATTTTACTTGACTATTTTTCAATTTTATTTTTCCCACTTTTTTTTCACTTGCTGAGTGAGTTGGCCTGGAATGCTGCTGGACTATTCCTGGGCTGTCATCAGTGCCACCCTCATGGGCACAGCCAGTGATGAAAGTTTTTCTTTCACATTTTAATGCAGAATTCTTCACTGCCAGCAATCTATTCATGATGAGCTAGGCTGAGAATTAATTCCCTTGGAGTCCGGCTGTCTTCAGTTATATATGATGAGCTACGTGAAAAATCACAGCTTCAGGACAATAGGATTTTTGCCTTCTGAGCCTGACTGCCTGCTGTTTACCTACTTATCATCATCACCATTGGCGGCCCCTCACAGGCAAGGATGATTCGCTTCCACTGTCAGGGTGAGTCTGTAGGTGGCTGTACAGATTGATGCAGCTACTGCAGGCACTATAACGCTTAGGGCAGAAGGTGGTTATGGGAAAGGGTTGGACAGGGGCATTGGTGTGGCAGCATGATCCTTTCACTGTTTTCATCCTAACTTCCGTTCTTTTGCGAAGGCAAGTCTCAAAGTGTTCAATGCCTTCCCAGATGCTTCTCCTCTACTTTAGATGGTCTTGGGCCAGTGATTCCCATGTGTGTGTGGGAATGCCGCACTTTGCCAGTGACACTTTGAGGGTATCACTGAAGTGTTTCCTCTGACCATTCAGGGCTCGCCTGACATTTTGAAGCTCGGAGTAGAGCATCCGCTTGGGCAGTATTGTGTCAGTCATGCAGAAGACATGTGCAGCCCATTGTAGCCGATCAAGAATGGGGTCAGTGCTGCAATGCTGGGGATGTTAGCCTGGTGTTGCTGCATGTTTCTTCCCAGCGGATTTGCAGGAAGTGTTGGTGTTACTGCTCCTGTGCCTTGAGATATCTTCTGTAGACAGTCCACATCTCGGAGCAAAAATAATGACTGAGTCAATACAAAGGGCATATTTTCTGAGGAATGGCAATCATTTCTTTACAGTGAGAAAGAGCTCTGAATTTCTAATGAGATTCTGATCGGTGTTCCTTCAGAAATGTGGATCCCTACTTTAAATCTGACAGTGTCTTCATAGAGCAAGATAGGTTGTGGAATGCAAACCACATCCCTTTCTGCCAGCAGTCAGTCACCATAGTCTGGAACATAAATGTCCATCATCACTCGAAGCCACTTTGACAGCCCCTTTGAAAAGGTTTATACTTTAAGCAAATACAATGTTAGATATCTGATAAAGTTGAGAACCAGGTGATAGGGTAAGGTGCCAGGCATGTAGAGTGCCAGGTGTGTAAGGCACCAGGTGGGTAGCGGTCATGTGCAAGGAAAATAGATGACAGATGGATAGGGGCTTTAGGCAGACAGGGGTTAGCAGGTGGAGTGCCAGCTAAGTACAGTGCCAGGGTAGAAGGTGGCAAAAGGCCAGGAAAGTCTTGTGGTTCTTAGGGTAGGTTGGGGTGGGTAGGAGATATTGCATTCAGTAAGGACACAAGGAGAGCTGTTAACTACCGGGGGGGATGAAAGGTCCCAGAGGTGGGGTTAGGGATGGCGGTGCTGTTGGCACTGAGAAAAGGAGAAATTTTTGTGGGGGGGGCACAGTATCAGGAACACCCACAGAGGAGGGAGTGTCAGGTCCGGTGCCGAGGTGGAGGGAAGTGTGTGGGGGCCCCCAGGAGAGGAGATGAGTCAGATGTTGAGGAGAGACAAAATGAGGAGTGAGGAGAGGCAGTGGGGGACAGTGTCAGGTCCCAGGGAATGGGTTATATTTTCAGGGCCTGGGAGGTATAAGCTTATTTCCCATCTATTTTCATTTCAAAACTGTGTTTGCATCCAAAGCTTGTTTTCATGGGTAAAATGTCTCTGTGTTAGGCTTTATTTTCCTTACAGTTTTTTTGGGTACCTCCTATGCCATAACTTTCATCAATTGAGAGAGCAGGTGGACATTATGAGCTGAACTTTGTCATATTTTGATAGAGTTTTGTCAACTTTCATGGAGGGTTTCTCTCCATCAAGTGTGTAGTGATTTTGCTTATGTTATTGTCCCAAATTCAGTGCATTAATTTCCTACCATGCCCCAGTGTTTCCTCCCACATCTGATGCTAGCTGGATTCTACCTGTGGCTGCACCCAGAAGAACATGCTTCTCTCAGATGTCCTGGAATCGAACAGCATGTCCAGCACCATCTTTAAAATGCCCCCAAAGAAGCATCAGCCTGGAACTGCCACACGTGGTTCATCATGCTTGTTCTAGATGTTGCAGAGGGGAAATTGGTGCTCATTTTGCAGGCAGGAGGACCTGGTGGATGGGTGGTACATTGGTGCTGGACAAGGGCAATATTCTCCCCCAGGATGTGCAGAGATAACAATGCCATCACACCTGGCCAGCTTGGTTTGAGGTGCCACCTGGGCCATTGCTATCACAGCTAATTAGAGAAAAGCTCATCAGTGTAGGATGAAGGTCAATAACCTTCTTGACTCTGTCAGCCACATTATTCTCTCTGTCACCTTACGTTCATTCTACCTTTTGCTACTGCACCCACACTCTACTCAGGTTCATGCTCTTCCCCCCTTAATGTTGTATGTAGAATCTTCCCTCGGTTACATCCATTTCTCCTATTAACCCCTGTGTGCCCTTTATGCTGCTTCTTCACTCTCTTGGAACTCCTTATCAGTATTCAACCCCTGTATCATCACTAAAGTTGAGTCACTAATATGTTGTGGCTATGTGTTTGAAAGGATTCTGATGAATGATCCTTGGCGAGTTTTCACAGGTGACAAAGGAACAATGGTCTGAAAGCTTGTGATTTCAAATAAACCTGTTGGACTATAACCTGGTGTCATGTAACTTCTAAGATAACAAAGTGTGGAGCTGGATGAACATAGCAGGCCAAGCAGCATCTCAGGAGCACAACAGCTCATGTAACTTCTGTTTTTGTCCACCCCAGTCCAACGCTGGCACCGCCACATCATCATAAAGGTGGACGGGTTCGAATATCGACTTTGCAAAGTTATATTCCCTTATGGAATCAGTCACATCCCTTTACCTCTTCTGGAGACAGAAGATATTCCCTGGCAGGAAAGACACAATCAGAATTGAATGGATGTTTCACAAGGGTAAATAGAAGTCGCTGGCTTTGATCCATTCCACTCAACACAAAAGATATTACTTGACAAGAAACATTGAAGTGTGAAAAGTTACCACAGCAGGTAGGTTAAAATTTGTCATAATATCTTATTGGAGGATGATTTGACATTCTGTTCAGGTAACATGATACAGTGGCCATCTTTTCCTCCAGGAAACCGAACTAAGAAAGCAAAGTGCACATGAGTAGACTGAACTGCAATATAGAAAGAGACGAACCGATAAGATGAGTCATCACATCACTGTAGTCAAACACATTGCAATATCAAACTATCTTCAAGCTTATCTGTGAAACCAACCTTTTGGCATTTGACAAACGGAGCCATCACAACTGCTGAAATATCTTTTCGAGTTCAATGTCTTTGGGCACCATTGCAACTAAACTGTGAAACAAACGGGCCTGCACTAAAATAAAGATTGAACCTGATTCCATTTTCATAAGAGTTGTTTATCTCTTCATCTGGTTTTGGTCTCTGTGTGAAAATATGAATGAGGCATAATTTTCTTTAGAAACCTCTGGGACAAAGGTGTGAAAAATAAATAAACCATTTTTGTTTTTAAATACAAATGGTTTGCTGCTGGGTTACTTTAAATTGACTCACCGTGTTCAGGAAATACACACAGCCACATTGATCATGGGCTACTTAAGCAAATGTCTTAAAACTGTCCTTGACACCATGTACCAGCTGACTAATGTTGCTTATTTTAAATTTCTTCCTCTGGTGCCTATTGACCCAGGCACTTTGAGGGAGTCACCCTTAGATCCATAATTTATGTGTCTCCCCTGGTTGGGTTGGTGCAGAAAGTTTTGCAACATGTAAGACTAGTTTCTTTAAAATATCATAGCATCAATTGCCAAGTCATTTTTCAGAATAGATGCCAACTTTACTTCCAAGTGTTCATTGTATATTTACATTTACAGCCAAGCTAAGGGGTTAGTGCTGTTCTTCCTTCACTTATTTACTCACTGCATGATGTGAAGGCCTGCTTTTAGTCCACGGAATGATAGCAACACTATTGCTTAACCACTGAGTAATGCACCAGCATTAACATCTGCTTCATATTGTCACTTTTACATGATTCTGCAATATGGGACAAATTGTTTGGAATCATGCTGTTGTTAGGAATGTTTTTATATTTGTCCGGGGATGTGGGCATTTCTCTCATTAATTACCCATCCCAAATTTCCCCCGAACTGAGTAGCCTGCTGGGCTGTTCCAGAGAGCAGTTAAGAGTTGGCCACATTTCTGTTAGCAGGGAGTCACATGTTGACCAGATCAGGTAAGGATGGCAGATGTCACGACATCATTCAAATTTAACAATAAAAACCATGATGGCATTTTACAACAGTTCAATGTTATTAACTTTATTCATTTCCTGATTCATTGGCTATATGAAGCTTTGGGATGCTTGAGTTTCTGGAAGGATGGTGGCTCAGTGGTTAGCACTGCAGCCTCACAGCACCAGGGACCCAGGTTCGATTCCAGCCTCGGGTGACTGTCTGTGTGGAGTTTGCACATTCGCCTTATGTCTGTGTGGGTTTCCTCTGGGTGCTCCGGTTTCCTCCCACAGTCCAAAGATGTGCAGGTTAGGTGGATTGGCCATGCTAAATTGCCCATAGTGTTCAGGGGTGTGAGGGTTATAGGGGGATGGGACTAGGTGGGATGCTTCAAGGGTCAGTGTGGACTTGATGGGCTGAAGGGCCTGTTTCCTCACTGTAGGGAATCTGATCTAATCTAATCTAATACTATAAATCGCGTATAAGTACATTTATCTAACTATCTTTCTCAGTTGTTCACTTTCCATAGGTAAATGCTAACTTTTTTCTTTACGTTATGATTGTCCCAAAGTCAAGGGCGCAGTAGTTCAACAATCTAGATGGCCCTCCAAAGGGAAGTAGGAGGGGAAATATATTAAAAATGCTTATCACATATGTCAAAGAAATGTATGTTGAGAAATCCACTCTCGCCATTATATTTTGTATTACACAAGTTGCTTTTCTGTTTGAAAGCTGAGGTGTGATGACTTGTCATGTTGCTGCCCATCACTAGATGATGTACTCAGCACCAAGCCTGTCAGACAAGTGTTTCATACGATAGGAGGTCACTTCAGAAGATTTCTGTGTATTAAGCCTGCATTGAGTTAGTAATCTTTTAAGTGATTTATTACATGCTTAGTGATTTCTGTGTTTAGCTTGACACCTGTGAAAGTGATTTTCATGTCAAATGTACAAAGAATGGATAAGGTTTCCACTGATGATGGTGTCCCCCAGTCAGGGGGTGAACTCCAGGAGATGAAAGATCAAACACTGACAGGAAACATGGGTGTAATATTAATAAATACCTGTCAAGATTTACACTACCTGGAGGTAAGTAAATGCCCCAGGAATATAATTAATCTTCTGATATCTGACAAACCATTATCCCAAATCCTCCATGGTGTGAAATGCAAGATCATCTCTCACCCATTAAACTGCAAAATAACAAAGATACTTCAGACATTTAACTTCAAACATTCACATGGTCAATTACTCTAAGCAACATTTTGTTTATAATTTTGTTAGAATTTTAATTTTAATTTTTGTTTAGATAGAACAGTACAGCACAGAACAGGCCCTTCAGCCCGCAATGTTGTGCCGACCATTGATCCTCATGTATGCACCCTCAAATTTCTGTGACCATATACATGTCCAGCAGTCTCTTAAATGACCCCAATGACCTTGCTTCCACAACTGCTGCTGGCAACGCATTCCATGCTCTCACAACTCTCTGCGTAAAGAACCTGCCTCTGACATCCCCTCTATACTTTCCACCAACCAGCTTAAAACTATGACCCCTCGTGCTAGCCATTTCTGCCCTGGGAAATAGTCTCTGGCTATCAACTCTATCTATGCCTCTCATTATCTTGTATACCTCAATTAGGTCCCCTCTCCTCCTCCTTTTCTCCAATGAAAAGAGACCGAGCTCAGTCAACCTCTCTTCATAAGATAAGCCCTCCAGTCCAGGCAGCATCCTGGTAAACCTCCTCTGAACCCTCTCCAAAGCATCCACATCTTTCCTATAATAGGGCACCCAGAACTGGACGCAGTATTCCAAGTGCGGTCTAACCAAAGTTTTATAGAGCTGCAACAAGACCTCACGACTCTTAAACTCAATCCCCCTGTTAATGAAAGCCAAAACACCATATGCTTTCTTAACAACCCTGTCCACTTGGGTGGCCATTTTAAGGGATCTAGGTATCTGCGCACCAAGATCCCTCTGTTCCTCCACGCTGCCAAGAATCCTATCCTTAATCCTGTACTCAGCTTTCAAATTCGACCTTCCAAAATGCATCACCTCGCATTTATCCAGGTTGAACTCCATCTGCCACCTCTCAGCCCATCTCTGCATCCTGTCAATGTCCCGCTGCAGCCTACAACAGCCCTCTACACTGTCAACGACACCTCCGACCTTTGTGTCGTCTGCAAACTTGCTGACCCATCCTTCAATCCCCTCGTCCAAGTCATTAATAAAAATTACAAACAGTAGAGGCCCAAGGACAGAGCCCTGTGGAACTCCACTCACCACTGACTTCCAGGCAGAATATTTTCCTTCTACAACCACTCGCTGTCTTCTGTTGGCCAGCCAATTCTGTATCCAAGCAGCTAAGTTCCCCTGTATCCCATTCCTCCTGACCTTCTGAATGAGCCTACCATGGGGAACCTTATCAAATGCCTTACTGAAGTCCATATACACCACATCCACAGCTCGACCCTCATCAACTTTTCTAGTCACATCCTCAAAAAACTCGATGAGGTTTGTAAGGCATGACCTACCCCTCACAAAGCCGTGTTGACTGTATTTGATCAAGCCATGCTCTTCCAGATGGTCATAAATCTTATCCCTCAGAATCCTTTCTAACACCTTGCAGACGACAGACGTGAGACTTACCGGTCTATAATTGCCGGGGATTTCCCTATTTCCTTTCTTGAAGAGAGGAATTACATTTGCCTCTCTCCAGTCCTCAGGTACGACTCCAGTGGAGAGCGAGGATGCAAAGATCTTCGCAAGTGGCGAAGCAATTGCATTTCTCGCTTCCCAAAGCAGCCGAGGACAAATCTGATCCGGGCCTGGCGACTTGTCAATCTTAATGTTTGACAAAATTTTCAGCACATCAGCTTCGTCTATCTCTATCCATTCCAGCATGCACACCTGCTCTTCAAAGGTTTCATTCACTACAAAGTTCGTTTCTTTCGTAAAGACAGAAGCAAAAAACTCATTTAGGGCTTCCCCTACCTCCTCAGGCTCCACACACAAGTTCCCTATGCTATCCCTGATCGGCCCTACTCTTTCTTTGACCATTCTCTTATTCCTCACGTAAGTGTAAAATGCCTTTGTGTTTTCCCGGATTCCTTCTGCCAAGCCTTTCTCGTGCCCCCTCCTGGCTCTCCTCAAACCATTTTTGAGCTCCTTCTTTGCCTGCATGTAATCCTCTCTAGCTGAACTTGACCCTAGCTTCCTCCACCTTATGTAAGCTACCTTCTTCCTTTTCACTAGAAGCTCCACCGCTCTCGTCATCCAAGGTTCCCTAATCTTACCCCTTCTTGCCTGTCTCAGAGGGACATATTTACTCATCACTCCCAACAACTGTCCCTTAAACCGTCTCCACATGTCGATAGTTCCCTTACCATGGAACAACTGCTCCCAGTCCATGCTTCCTAACTCATGTCTAATCGCATCATAGTTTCCTCTTCCCCAATTAAATATCCTCCCATTCTGCCTAATCCTCTCCTTCTCCATAGCTATGTAGAATGTGAGGCAGTTATGGTCACTATCACCAAAATGCTCTCCCACCACAAGATCTGATACCTGCCCCGGCTCGTTTCCGAGCACCAAGTCTAGAATGGCCTCTCCCCTCGTCGGCCTGTCAACGTACTGCGTTAGGAAACCCTCCTGAACACACCTTACAAAAACAGCTCCATTCAAATCTTCTGCTCGAAGGAGGTTCCAATCAATATTAGGAAAGTTAAAGTCACCCATTACAACAACCCTACTGCGTGCACACTTTTCCAAAATCTGTCGACCTATGCTTTCTTCAATCTCCCTGCTGCTATTGGGGAGCCTGTAGTAAACCCCTAACGAGGTGACTACTCCCTTGCTGTTCCTAATTTCCACCCATACTGACTCAGTAGGCAGATCTTCCTCGACAAAGGAAGCTTCTGTAGCTGTGATACCCTCTCTGATTAGTAGTGCTACACCCCCTCCTCTTTTTCCCCCCTCCCTATTCTTTTTAAATGTTCTAAACCCTGAAACATCCAGCAACCATTCCTGCCCATGAGAAACCCATGTCTCTGTTATGGCCACAACATCATAGCACCAGGTACTGATCCATGCTCTAAGTTCATCACTTTTATTCCTGATACTCCTTGCATTAAAGCAAACACACTTTAACCGATCCCTTGGTTCCTTCCCAGGAAAATCCTTCCCACTAGCTGGTCTACCTCTTGCTACTGCCTCACCTGCATCAACGCTCACCTCTGGTATACAGCTCAGGTTCCCACCCCCCTGCCATACTAGTTTAAACCCTCTCGAACTACTCGAGCAAACCTTCCACCCAGGACATTGGTCCCCTTCCAGTTTAGATGCAACCCGTCCTTCTTGTACAGGTCCCACCTTCCCCAGAAGGCATCCCAATTATCAACATATATGAAGCCCTCCCTCCTACACCAGCTGCGTAGCCACATGTTCAGCTGCGCCCGCTCCCTGTTCCTCACCTCGCTATCTCGTGGCACCGGTAGTAAACCAGAGAACACTACTCTGTTCGTCCTGCTCTGCAGCTTCCATCCTAACTCCCTGAAATCACTTTTTATATCCTCAAACCTATTTCTGGCTATATCATTTGTGCCAATATGTAACACGATTTCTGGCTGTTCGCCCTCCCCTTTTAGCACTTTATACACCCGATCGGAGACGTCCCGGACCCTGGCACCAGGGAGGCAACATACCTTCCGGGAATCCCGATCTTGACCACAAAATCTCCTGTCTATTCCCCGAACTATCGAGTCCCCTACCACGAGTACTTTTCTATTCTGCCCCCTTCCCTTCTTTGCCACAGTGTCAGGCTCAGTGCCAGAGAACTGACTACTATGGCTTTCCTCTGGTAGGTCATCCCCCCCAGCAGTATCCAAAACGGTATACTTATTGCTGAGGGGAATGCCCACAGGGGATCTCTGCACTGTCTGTCTGTCCCCTTTCCTCCCCCTAACTGTAACCCATCTATCCTCGTCCTGAGCCTTAGGAGTGACCAACTCCCGATAACTCCTCTCAATTACCCCCTCTGCCTCCCGAATGATCCGTTTGCTGGATACTTACAATTTTAATATACTGTGATTGCTTGCTAATTACATCCATCACCTTTGTAACGCTCTCTATCATGATAAAAGTTATCTTTGTTATTTAAAAAAAGTGCACAATTTTTGAAGTACATTTTACAACAGGGTGTATTTTTCGCTCTACCAAAGGTAATGGTTTACCATGGAAAGGATGGTGATTGATTTTCATTTCAGATTGCAAAGCCACCCACCACCCACCCACAGCAAGCAGGAACCTCCTTTACGTACTGCCTGTCTCTCGTCATGATGCAGTCATTGGGAACAGACTAAAATTTTCACTCCAGTCTGAGTGGAAAACTGAAGTGGACCATGACAAAAAGAAATCCCCCCCAAAATAAATTTTGAGGTTTTATTAGTTGCCTGTGGGACGGGGAGGAATTTTCCTTTTCTGTTGCAGTCCGGCTATCCCCTCCCCCATCAACAATTTCAAGGCTGATGGCTCAGCAACAATTGATCCTGCCACTGAACTGGGGTTTTCCAGTCCAGCCAAGCACAAAACATGAATTGCTGAGGATTGATACCTTTTGTTCAACCCAGCATTAGTAAAATTAACAGACCTTGCGATTTCTGGCAAATCCTGGCTGGTTGCATTTCCAAGGGTAGATCATGAGGATTTGGAGCTTTTAACTGGTTTGTTCAGAATGAATGTGACAGCTAGGCGAGGATGATTCAGACTTTAAAGTGATAGTTTTAGTGGCACAAATCCCCCATCCTTACCTCCTTGACTGGTGGCTGCGCATGCATCTGTGCCCATGTGTTTTCAGGGACCAGCAGTGGCAATTGAATCAGCAATCTGGGTCAATTACTGGGCAGTCCATTGAGGAATATGCATACATTTTCATTAACAAAATGACATGAAAGGTCTCAGTATTCATGGTGGTCTCAGAGAGCTCAAGTGTCTGTTTACAGAATCGGTATAATTCTTGAGGTAGTTCTTGTTTCTTGAGTACCCAAATTTTATAGCCTCTTAAACTGGATCCAAGATCTGAAAATTTCAACCGTAAACCAGTAACATATGCTGTATCAGAACTATGAAGTAACAGTGAGACTGGAGCTGTCTTCTCCATGTGACTCACAGTAAACTAATCATCCTGTCTGCTGCACTACTTATGCATGCATTGATGTGCTTTTGATTAGTCTGCTGATATTGAGATGGAATTGTAATTCAGGAATTATATTGGTAATTTGAGTCTGAATCACACTGAAAATGGGACATGGTAGTGCAACAGCACTAGTAGATAGAGAATATTGTAGTGAATATAATGTTATATAAATATATTAATATGAGTAATCCACAGGCATGAATTGATTGGAGAAATGGGGTTGGCTATATACTCCACACCAACTTCCCTAGGTATTTGAAGATATTGGGTTTGGGCACCTAAAATCTAGCTGTTACCATGCCAGCTACTTCACTATCTACATGGTCCACCTCAATTAAATGGATGATTGGAGTGCCATTGGGCTGTTCATTAGCCCTTTAAGTGGTCAATTGATTTTAGCCACTAAGGGAGGAGACCTGGGCTAGTTAAGTTTCTTTGCAGATCTAGCTGTGTGGACCACTGCCAGGCAAATTGTGGGGGAGTGACATCTTTGCAAATTGCCCGGGCCCATCATTGCCAGCCCCACAGACCATTCCCCTTTCATGATCTGCCCCCCCATCGCGGTCTCTCGAAACCAGCTCCCAACTGTTGAAACCTAGCTCCAGCATGACTCCAGATTTTGCATCTGGGTTCCTCAGTGGGGTGGCCCAGAAATGACCAGAGGCCCTGGTGGCGCTTCTCTTAGCTGATCGCTAGCAGAGATGAGTCTTCCTCTTGAGGGAGGGGATGGAGTCGCACCTCCAACCATTTAATGCTGCTGTCATTGTTAAATGGCTGAGCAGCCATCTGGGTCATAGGATCTGCAGGGTGGCTCACCCATTGACATTTTAGCCAGGATGTTAGGAACTACAGTGCCCTACTAAATCCAACCATGAGTTTAAATCCAAACACAGTAGCTGGACAAAGTTAAATTCAAATTAATTTAATTATTCTAAGGTTAAACCTAGCCTCAATAATGGTGACTATAAAACAAGCGGATTGTCTAACAACCTATCAGGCTCACTGATAGCCTCTGATGGGCTTGGGCTGATAAGAGTAAAGTATTATGTGTGCCTCATGAATGCTATCAATATCCATTTACAACAAGAGAGGATCTAACATGAAATTCTAAGGCAATCCGATCATTGAATCTCCCACTATCAGCATCCTAGGGGTTACCATAGGTCAGAAGCTTACCTGGATCAGCCATAAACATGCTTGGGCTATCAGAGCAAACCAAAGGCTTTGATTCTGCAGTCAGTGACTGTTCTGGCTCCCTAAAATCTGTCGCCATCTACAGAGGCACAAGTGAGCAGTCTAGTAGAATATTTTTCATTTGCTTAGGCAAGTGCAATTCCAACAATACTCAAGAAGCTTGAAACCATTCAGAACAGTGACCTGTGATAATGGGAACTGCAGATGCTGGAGAATTCCAAGATAATAAAATGTGAGGCTGGATGAACACAGCAGGCCCAGCAGCATCTCAGGAGCACAAAAGCTGACGTTTCGGGCCTAGACCCTTCATCAGAGAGGAGGATGGGGAGAGGGAACTGGAATAAATAGGGAGAGAGGGGGAGGCGGACCGAAGATGGAGAGTAAAGAAGATAGGTGGAGAGAGTATAGGTGGGGAGGTAGGGAGGGGATAGGTCAGTCCAGGGAAGACGGACAGGTCAAGGAGGTGGGATGAGGTTAGTAGGTAGATGGAGGTGCGGCTTGGGGTGGGAGGAAGGGATGGGTGAGAGGAAGAACTGGTTAGGGAGGCAGAGACAGGTTGGACTGGTTTTGGGATGCAGTGGGTGGGGAGGAAGAGCTGGGCTGGTTGTGTGGTGCAGTGGGGGGAGGGGACGAACTGGGCTGGTTTTGGGATGCAGTAGGGGAAGGGGAGATTTTGAAACTGGTGAAGTCCACATTGATACCATATGGCTGCAGGGTTCCCAGGCGGAATATGAGTTGCTGTTCCTGCAACCTTCGGGTGGCATCATTGTGGCAGTGCAGGAGGCCCATGACGGACATGTCATCTAGAGAATGGGAGGGGGAGTGGAAATGGTTTGCGACTGGGAGGTGAAGTTGTTTGTTGCGAACTGAGCGGAGGTGTTCCGCAAAGCGGTCCCCAAGCCTCCGCTTGGTTTCCCCAATGTAGAGGAAGCCGCACCGGGTACAGTGGATGCAGTATACCACATTGGCAGATGTGCAGGTGAACCTCTGCTTAATGTGGAATGTCATCTTGGGGCCTGGGATAGGGGTGAGGGAGGAGGTGTGGGGGCAAGTGTAGCATTTCCTGCGGTGGCAGGGGAAGGTGCCGGGTGTGGTGGAGTTGGAGGGCAGTGTGGAGCGAACAAGGGAGTCACGGAGAGAGTGGTCTCTCCGGAAAGCAGACAGGGGTGGGGATGGAAAAATGTCTTGGATGGTGGGGTCGGATTGTAAATGGCGAAAGTGTCGGAGGATGATGCGTTGTATCCGGAGGTTGGCAGGGTGGTGTGTGAGAACGAGGGGGATCCTCTTAGGGCGGTTGTGGCGGGGGCGGGGTGTGAGGGATGTGTTGCGGGAAATACGGGAGACGCGGTCAAGGGCGTTCTCGATCACTGTAGGGGGAAAGTTGCGGTCCTTAAAGAACTTGGACATCTGGGATGTGCGGGAGTAGAACGTCTTATCGTGGGAGCAGATGCGGCGGAGGCGGAGGAATTGGGAATAGGGGATGGAACTTTTGCAGGAGGGTGGGTGGGAGGAGGTGTATTCTAGGTAGCTGTGGGAGTCGGTGGGCTTGAAATGGACATCAGTTACAAGCTGGTTGCCTGAGATGGAGACTGAGAGGTCCAGGAAGGTGAGGGATGTGCTGGAGATGGACCAGGTGAACTGAAGGTTGGGGTGGAAGGTGTTCACCAACTTCACCAACTTCACCAACACCTTCCACCCCAACCTTCAGTTCACCTGGGCCATCTCCAGCACATCCCTCACCTTCCTGGACCTCTCAGTCTCCATCTCAGGCAACCAGCTTGTAACTGATGTCCATTTCAAGCCCACCGACTCCCACAGCTACCTAGAATACACCTCCTGCAAAAATTCCATCCCCTATTCCCAATTCCTCCGCCTCCGCCGCATCTGCTCCCACGATAAGACATTCCACTCCCGCACATCCCAGATGTCCAAGTTCTTTAAGGGCCGCAACTTTCCCCCCACGGTGATCGAGAATGCCCTTGACCGCGTCTCCCGCATTTCCCGCGACACATCCCTCACACCCCGCCCCCGCCACAACTGCCCCAAGAGGATCCCCCTCGTTCTCACACACCACCCTGCCAACCTCCGGATACAACGCATCATCCTCCGACACTTTCGCCATTTACAATCCGACCCCACCATCCAAGACATTTTTCCATCCACACCCCTGTCTGCTTTCCGGAGAGACCACTCTCTACGTGACTCCCTTGTTCGCTCCACACTGCCCTCCAACTCCACCACACCCGGCACCTTCCCCTGCCACCGCAGGAAATGCTACACTTGCCCCCACACCTCCTCCCTCACCCCTATCCCAGGCCCCAAGATGACATTCCACATTAAGCAGAGGTTCACCTGCACATCTGCCAATGTGGTATACTGCATCCACTGTACCCGGTGCGGCTTCCTCTACATTGGGGAAACCAAGTGGAGGCTTGGGGACCGCTTTGCGGAACACCTCCGCTCAGTTCGCAACAAACAACTGCACCTCCCAGTCGCAAACCATTTCCACTCCCCCTCCCATTCTCTAGATGACATGTCCGTCATGGGCCTCCTGCACTGCCACAATGATGCCACCCGAAGGTTGCAGGAACAGCAACTCATATTCCGCCTGGGAACCCTGCAGCCATATGGTATCAATGTGGACTTCACCAGTTTCAAAATCTCCCCTTCCCCTACTGCATCCCAAAACCAGCCCAGTTTGTCCCCTCCCCCCACTGCACCACACAACCAGCCCAGCTCTTCCCCCCCCACCCACTGCATCCCAAAACCAGTCCAACCTGTCTCTGCCTCCCTAACCGGTTCTTCCTCTCGCCCATCCCTTCCTCCCACCCCAAGCCGCACCCCCAGCTACCTACTAACCTCATCCCACCTCCTTGACCTGTCCGTCTTCCCTGGACTGACCTATCCCCTCCCTACCTCCCCACCTATGCTCTCTCCACCTATCTTCTTTACTCTCCATCTTCGGTCCGCCTCCCCCTCTCTCCCTATTTATTCCAGTTCTTTCTCCCCATCCCCCTCTCTGAAGAACAGTTACCTGCTTGATTGGCACCATATTCAGAATCACTCTCTCCTTCTTTCACCAGTGCCCTATGTCTGCAGTGTCTACCATCTACAAGTTTCAGGGCAGTAAGTTGCCAAGGTTCCTTCAAAAGCATTTCCAAACCCACAAAATCATATGTTTAGTGGCAGAAAAGCAGCAGGTACATGGGAGTTTCTCTGCAAGGCCCACATCATTCTGACTTGAAACTATATCACCATTGCTGCGTCAAGACACTTCCTTCCTGACAACACTGATTGGCCCGCAGCTACCGTTTCAAGAATGAATAGGGATGAACAACAGTAGTAGATACTGCAGGTAGAGTGCACTGGTGGGAGAGGGACTGTGTAATTAAATTGGCATTCACAAAGTGATCTTTATTTATATTCATTTGTGGAATGTGAGTGTTGCTGCCAACACCAGCATTTGTTGTTCATCCATTATAGGATAATACGTTAATTTTATCTGGCATTTTCAAGCAGATTAAAGGAGTGCTGACACTGTCTTTGCAGGGAATCTGATCCTCTAAAAATAACTTGCTGAGTCTACCATCACTGACCAGGCATTACATCCGCTAGAGGAATTCAGGACACATGAACTCCTGAAGAAGGGGTTGCTGTCCTCAACAAGTCCCTTCCTACAAGGAAGTCCTTGAAGATTGTTCTGATCCCACGAGGCCATCTTGGAAAATTCAACAGAAAGCCTGGCCCCAGCCTAGATTTTGGTGGACCCTCACTGAGAAGCTGCAAAGTTAAAAAGTTACAAGAAAAGTAGGTGCAGCAGACGACCATATAACCTGCAATGTACTTTGCCATTCAATATAGTCATGGCTACTGTTTTCCTTCAACAACACTTGATTGCCTGCTCCTCATATCTCCCTAAAAATCTATGTATATTAGCCTTTATCTTTCTATCTAAGTCTATAAGACAATGACCCTCTGTGGTCGAAATGTTCACAAATTTAAATTGTGAAGAAATTTCTCCTTATCTCTGACCTACTTGACATTGTCTAGTCCTGAGATGTGACCACCTTTCTAGATTCCTCAGCAAAGAAAACAGCCTCTCAGTGTCAACACTGTTAAACCTTGACAGAATCTAAAATGTTTCAATGAGAACACCTCTCATTGTACTAAAGTTCAACAAACATAGATTCATCTAGTCAGCCTGTCATTTTAAAGCAGCTATCTGATTTCAGAGACAATCCAGTGAGGCATTGCTATATTGCCACCATGCAAGTATCTCTTCCATTGGTACAGAATTACAAACAGTAACCCAGGTGTGGTCTAATCGAAGCCCGAAACAATTTGAACACAATTTCTTTATTCTTGTACTCAAAGTACTTTGCAATAAAAGCCAATGTGGCATTTGCCTTTCTATTGGCATGTACAGTGCATGCTAACCTTGTGTGACTACACACAAGTGTCTATGAACATCAACTCTTAGGATTTTCATTCCTTTTAAAAATAAATAGTTTCTTCTCTTAGAAATAAGGTGAACAATATCACACTTTGCATATTGTGAGGTATACAAGATAATGAGAGGCATAGATAGAGTTGATAGCCAGAGACTATTTCCCAGGGCAGAAATGGCTAGCACGAGGGGTCATAGTTTTAAGCTGGTTGGTGGAAAGTATAGAGGGGATGTCAGAGGCAGGTTCTTTACGCAGAGAGTTGTGAGAGCATGGAATGCGTTGCCAGCAGCAGTTGTGGAAGCAAGGTCATTGGGGACATTTAAGAGACTGCTGGACATGCATATGGTCACAGAAATTTGAGGGTGCATACATGAGGATCAATGGTCGGCACAACATTGTGGGCTGAAGGGCCTGTTCTGTGCTGTACTGTTCTATGTTCTATGTTCTATATTGTACTCAATTTGCCACTTTAGTGTCCAATCACCTTTGTTGTCTGTCTCTCTTAGCAACCTTTTAGTGCCCTTTTCAGTGCTTGTACCTTCATCTAGCTTTCTATCATTAGCAGACTTGGATGCACAGGGAATTCTTGTTTTAAGTCTTAAGTCTTAAGTTTTAAAGATTTTGTTTTTCCTTTTAAAGTAGTTTCTTTTCTATGTCCTCCCTCTCTATTTAAGGGTATTCTTCATGTGGTGGGATTTGAACTTGCATCCCAGGACATTACCTGAGTTTCTGGATGAATACCAATGGGCCATCACATGGTAAATGAGGAAAGCATGGACAAGCCGGGAGATAAATCGAGTCAAGATAGGAAGAAATAGCTTCAGTGGTGCAGAAACAGGCTGAAATAATGGGTCTGCTAGGGTAATCCTAGAACAAAGGTGGAAATAGGCTGTGTGACTTAAGAGGACTATGAGGTGTTGAACTGCAGAGGGGAGATACCCAGAGGAGAAGGGGTCAGTGACAGTTCTGGAAACAGCAGCTTTATGTTCAATAGAGGGGAGAGGGCTAACCCTAACCTTGATATCAAACTTACTGACAAGGGTAGTCTGTTGTTTTCTGCAAGCTGGTCTCTCTACTTTGCAAAGGATAAGCGTCAATTCTCAAACACTTTCTCCTATCTCCCCCAGACCATGATCGCAGTACTGAACATCAAGTTGTTGTTCTCGGTGCAAAGTGATGTCAGTCTGGTGTATCTCTGTAAAAATGGAGCTCTGTAGAGAGAATGTCTGCAGCTCTGTATAGGGAAATTTACAGGTGTGTGGGATCGCTGGGGATCTCTGTACAGGGGATGCTCTGTAACAGCAGGATTCTAGAAATAAAGCTCGGTTCAGAAGCACGGTGCGGTTGAAGTTTTTTTGCAACTAGTATCGTGTACAGGTCGGGTTCTGTATAGTTAGAATTCTGACATGCACTGTATATGTGATGACATATACAAAAACTTCATTCAGATGGAGTGCTACGCAGGTGTATAGCTGAAGTTTGACACCAGTCATGCTCTATACAGGTAAATAATCTGGAAACTGCTTCACTAGAGTGATAAAGCAGGAACTTCACTACTAAAATTGGGAGTGAGAGGTTTCTTCACCATTTTTTGTAGCCAGAAGTGATTCAGTAATTTAAATGGGCATCAAAGAGGTTGTATGATGGTTGACATGAGTAACTCAGTTAACAGTATCAGGTTAGAATTGTCCAGGATTTACACGAAGGAACACAAAGCAGAATGCAAGAGCTTCTTGAATAGCTTGCATCACCACACTTTGACCAAGGGCACTTCACAAAATCAAAATAGTGTGGAGGCTGCAAACTTGAAATAAATACAGAAAATGCGAGAAATACTCAGCTGGCCTGGCAACGTGTGTGTAGTGAAAACTGTAAAATTGAAAACATTCAGATTCAGACCTCCCCGACAGCATGAAGAAATCACCCAGCAGGGATGTTGGACCTACTCCAGTTCAGGTGCAACACATCTGGCTTGCACAGGTTCGATCTACCCCAGAAACTGCCCCAATGATCCAAAAATCTAAAACTCTCCCTCCTACACCACATGTTCATTTGAATTATCTCCTCATTCCTATACCCAGTAGTGCGGGGCACTGGAAGTAATCTAGTGATTCCAACCTTAGAGTAATCCTCTTTAATGTACCACCTACTCTCTAAATTCCTGCGACATGGTCACAATTTTTTTTTACCAATGTCGTTGATACTGATATGTACCATGACTGCCAGTTGTTCACCCTCCCCATTCAGAATTACCTGCAGCTGCTCTGGGGCATCCTTGAACCCGGTACCTAGGAGGCAACATACCATTTAGGAGGTTTGTTTGTTGCATATCAGTTCCCCAATCACTCACGCTCCCAGTCATTTTGTTTCCCTTCTGTGCAGTGGAGGCAATGATGGAGCCAAAACCTTGGCTGTTGCTGCTTTCATCTGAGAGTCCATCCTATCCAAACAGTATCCAACATGGGTATACCTGTTTGAAGGGGGCATGGCCACAGAGGATTCCTGCTCACACTTACTCGTTAGAATGCATTATATGTTGGAGCGTATTATAAAGGGTGTAATTGCAGAGCATTTAGAAATACATAATATGACCAGGCAGATGCAATATGGCTTTAAGAAGACAGAATCATACTTCACAAATTTATTACAAGTTTATGAGAAAGTAAAGAGTAAGATAAATAAAGGGGAATCAGCAGGTATAATATTTTTGGATTTTCAGAAAGCATTTGATAAAATATCACATATTTGGCTACTTAAAAATATAAGAGTCCATGGTGTTGGGGTAGTTAGCAGTTTAAAATTAGTAGAGATAACAAAGTGTGGAGCTGGATCAACACAGCAGGCCAAACAGCATCTCAGGAGCACAAAAGCTGATGTTTTGGGCCTAGACTCTTCTAGGCCCGAAATGTCAGCTTTTGTGCTCCTGAGATGCTGCTTGGCCTGCTGTGTTCATCCAGCTCCACACTTTGTTATCTTGGATTCTCCAGCATCTGCAGTTCCCATTATCTCTAAAATTAGTAGAGATTTGGTCACCTAATAAAAGTTGGGACAAAGGGTAATTTTCAGGAAGGTTATCTGTAACTCATGAAGAGTCGCAGGGATCAATGCTGTGGCCACATCATAGACAATATATATTAAGATTTTGATGAGGGTAGCACATGTACAGTCATCAAGTTAGTGGGTAATATGAAAATATGGGAAGGTGAGTGAGGAAGACCGCACAGAGACTACAGAAGGATATAGACAGCACAAGTGGGTGGGCAAAATCTTGGCAAGTGGAATATAATGTGGAAAATTATGAAGTTATGGAGTTTGGCAAGAAGAGCAGAAGAGTTGAATATTATTTAAATATAGAAAGACTGCAGAAATCTACAGCACAGGGGGATTTTTGGGTCATCATGGATGAATCACGGAAAGCTAGAATCTAAGTTCAGTAATTAGTAGAGAAGGTAAATGGACAGATAATAAAATGTGAGGCTGGATGAACACAGCAGGCCAAGCAGCATCTCAGGAGCACAAAAGCTGACGTTTCGGGCCTAGACCCTTCATCAGAGAGGGGGATGGGGGGAGGGAGCTGGAATAAATAGGGAGAGAGGGGGAGGCGGACCGAAGATGGAGAGTAAAGAAGATAGGTGGAGAGAGTATAGGTGGGGAGGTAGGGAGGGGATAGGTCGGTCCAGGGAAGACGGACAGGTCGAGGAGGTGGGATGAGGTTAGTAGGTAGCTGGGGGTGCGGCTTGGGGTGGGAGGAAGGGATGGGTGAGAGGAAGAACCGGTTAGGGAGGCAGAGACAGGTTGGACTGGTTTTGGGATGCAGTGGGTGGGGGGGAAGAGCTGGGCTGGTTGTGTGGTGCAGTGGGGGGAGGGGACGAACTGGGCTGGTTTTGGGATGCAGTAGGGGAAGGGGAGATTTTGAAACTGGTGAAGTCCACATTGATACCATATGGCTGCAGGGTTCCCAGGCGGAATATGAGTTGCTGTTCCTGCAACCTTCGGGTGGCATCATTGTGGCAGTGCAGGAGGCCATGATGGACATGTCATCTAGAGAATGGGAGGGGGAGTGGAAATGGTTTGCGACTGGGAGGTGCAGTTGTTTGTTGCGAACTGAGCGGAGGTGTTCCGCAAAGCGGTCCCCAAGCCTCCGCTTGGTTTCCCCAATGTAGAGGAAGCCGCACCGGGTACAATGGATGCAGTATACCACATTGGCAGATGTGCAGGTGAACCTCTGCTTAATGTGGAATGTCATCTTGGGGCCTGGGATGGGGGTGAGGGAGGAGGTGTGGGGACAGGTGTAGCATTTCCTGCGGTTGCAGGCGAAGGTGCCGGGTGTGGTGGGGTTGGAGGGCAGTGTGGAGCGAACAAGGGAGTCACGGAGAGAGTGGTCTCTCCGGAAAGCTGACAGGGGAGGGGATGGAAAAATGTCTTGGATGGTGGGGTCGGATTGTAAATGGCCGAAGTGTCGGAGGATAATGCGTTGTATCCGGAGGTTGGTAGGGTGGTGTGTGAGAACGAGGGGGATCCTCTTAGGGCGGTTGTGGCGGGGGCGGGGTGTGAGGGATGTGTTGCGGGAAATACGGGAGACGCGGTCAAGGGCGTTCTCGATCACTGTGGGGGGAAAGTTGCGCTCCTTAAAGAACTTGGACATCTGGGATGTGCGGGAGTGGAATGCCTCATCCTGGGAGCAGATGCGGTGGAGGTGGAGGAATTGGGAATAGGGGATGGAATTTTTGCAGGAGGGTGGGTGGGAGGAGGTGTATTCTAGGTAGCTGTGGGAGTCGGTGGGCTTGAAATGGACATCAGTTACAAGCTGGTTGCCTGAGATGGAGACTGAGAGGTCTAGGAAGGTGAGGGATGTGCTGGAGATGGCCCAGGTGAACTGAAGGTTGGGGTGGAAGGTGTTGGTGAAGTGGATGAACTGTTCGAGCTCCTCTGGGGAGCAAGAGGCGGTGCCGATACAGTCATCAATGTACCGGAGGAAGAGGTGGGGTTTGGGGCCTGTGTAGGTGTGGAAGAGGGACTGTTCCATGTAAACTACAAAGAGGCAGGCATAGCTGGGGCCCATGCGGGTGCCCATGGCCACCCCCTTAGTCTGTAGGAAGTGGGAGGAGTCAAAAGAGAAGTTGTTGAGTGTGAGGACGAGTTCAGCTAGGCAGATGAGAGTGTCGGTGGAGGGGGACTGGTCGGGCCTGCGGGATAGGAAGAAGCGGAGGGCCTTGAGGCCATCTCCATGCGGAATGCAGGTGTACAGGGACTGGACGTCCATGGTGAATATGAGGTGTTGGGGGCCAGGGAGTTGGAGGTCCTGGAGGAGGTGGAGGGCGTGGCTCGATCACTGTGGGGGGAAAGTTGCGGTCCTTAAAGAACTTGGTCATCTGGGATGTGCGGGAGTGGAATTAAGCAGAGGTTCACCTGCACATCTGCCAATGTGGTATACTGCATCCACTGTGCCCGGTGCGGCTTCCTCTACATTGGGGAAACCAAGCGGAGGCTTGGGGACCGCTTTGCAGAACACCTCCGCTCAGTTCGCAACAAACAACTGCACCTCCCAGTCACAAACCATTTCCACTCCCCCTCCCATTCTCTAGATGACATGTCCATCATGGGCCTCCTGCACTGCCACAATGATGCCACCCGAAGGTTGCAGGAACAGCAACTCATATTCCGCCTGGGAACCCTGCAGCCATATGGTATCAATGTGGACTTCACCAGTTTCAAAATCTCCCCTTCCCCTACTGCATCCCTAAACCAGCCCAGTTCGTCCCCTCCCCCTACTGCTCCACACAACCAGCCCAGCTCTTCCCCCCCACCCACTGCATCCCAAAACCAGTCCAACCTGTCTCTGCCTCCCTAACCGGTTCTTCCTCTCACCCATCCCTTCCTCCCACCCCAAGCCGCACCCCCAGCTACCTACTAACCTCATCCCACCTCCTCGACCTGTCCGTCTTCCCTGGACCGACCTATCCCCTCCCTATCTCCCCACCTACACTCTCTCCACCTATCTTCTTTACTCTCCATCTTCGGTCCGCCTCCCCCCTCTCTCCCTATTTATTCCAGTTCCCTCTCCCCATCCCCCTCTCTGATGAAGGGTCTAGGCCCGAAACGTCAGCTTTTGTGCTCCTGAGATGCTGCTTAGCCTGCTGTGTTCATCCAGCCTCACATTTTATTATCTTGGAATTCTCCAGCATCTGCAGTTCCCATTATCTCAGGTAAATGGACATATGGGTTCTTAAGGGAATGGATTGTAAAAAGAAGGAACTGTTGCTAAAGCTATACGAGACATGAACAATTTTGATCCTCATATATGGGAAAAGTAATATTGACATCGGAAACAGTCCAGAGAATATTGTTCCTGGTTATGGAATGATTTTCTTATGAGGAGAGATTGAACAGGTTGGGCCTGTTATTACTGAAGCTTAGAAGAATGAGCACTAATCTCAGTGAAACGTAAAAGATTCATGAGAGGCTTGACATAGTAGATGCAGAGGGACTGCTTCTCTTGAGGGAGTGTCTAGGATCAGAGAGTAGAAGGGTCACTCTTTTAGGACAGAAATGTGTAAGGCACATTTCTTTTGAAGATCAAAGAATCTGTAGAATTTGTTATTGCAGAGAGCTGTAGAGGTTGGGTTGTTAATTATATGCAAGCCTAAGGTAAATTGATTTTTAATCAGTGAGGGAATCAGGAGTCATTGAAAAAGGCAGGAAAGTTGAGTTGGGCATCTCAGATCATCCATAATCTCATCGAACAGCAGAGAGGATTCGATTGGCCAACAGGTTACCTCTGCTCCTGCCTCCTCTGGTCTAAGAAGCAAAGTCAGAAGTCACACCACACCAGGCTATAGTCCGACACTTCTATGTGAAATCACAAGCTTTTGAAGCACTGCTTCACCAGACAAAGGGGCTATTCTCCGAAAGCTTGTGATTTCAAATAAACCTGTCGGACTATAGCCATGTGTGGTGTGACTTCTGGCTTTGTCCACCCCAGTCTAAAACCGGCACTCCATATCAGATCTAAGAAGCAGATATGGATCCAAGAATAAATCTAGTAAATGGCTTAGTATAGTTTTTAAAGTCATTTTCAGCAATGTAAAACCAGGTTATCCACAGTTAGAGAGTCATACTCTTTAATGAAAGAGTACTTATTTTTCCTGATAAACCCAACTTCAGAGGCATTAATGAAAGCTAACTAGATTGCCAGTTTTAAATATAGGATAAGCATTCTTTTAAGCGTGAGGAGGAAGAAATTAACTATTAAATTACCAGCTTGCACTAGCTCATGGCATACATAAATAGGTTTGAGCAGTTTGCCTGTTGTATTCAAGTGGAAACTCTAACTTCTGGTTTATGACATGATTTCAGATATTTCAGAAAGTTCAATTGGTTATTACAAAGTGTTGTTTAGACTTACACAGTACTCAGATGGTGGCTCAGTGGTTAGCACTGCGCCTCACAGTGCCAGGGACCCAGGTTTGATTGCACCCTTGGGTAAATGTCTGTGGAGTTTGTATGTTCTCCCCATGTCTGCATGAGTTTCCTCCAGGTGCCCCAGTTTCCTCCCACAGTCACAAGATATGCAGGCTAGGTGGATTGGCTGTGCTAAATTGCCCATAGTGTTGGGATGGGTAGATTTAAATGGGTTATTGAGGGATGGGTCTGGATGGGATGCTTGGAGGGTCAGTGTGGCCTTGTTGGGCTGAAGGGCCTGTTTCAACACTGTAGGTTTCTATGATAAATAAAGACTGAAACAATAGAAAAATGAAAATGATTTTGAAGAATTATAACAAGGAAAGCTGAGACGAGAAGTAAAGCTCACAGATGAGTCTGAGAACAGAGTTTTCTATTGAGCTGTGTTTATTCACGTTTATTCTGTGAAATCGGTCTGTTATAACTTCGTAACTTCTAACTTTGACCATTGTTCAAATAACCTCCTGCTTAGTGGAAGGTGAACAAAGATGAGAAAAAGACATATGGCACAGCAGTAATGTCCCCTACCTCTGAGCCACACCATGGAGCTGTGTCAATCCACATCCAAACATACATTAAAAAATAGTGAGGAAGGCCATTTAGTTCATTTTAACTTATAAATTGAGGATAGCCAATCAGACTTGTGCCCACAATATCCAGAAGCCACTTAATTGCTAAATGTGACACTGGTAGCTGTTTTACTCCTCTGTTCAGGACAGATGACAGATCAGAATATAAAAAGTGGCAGAAAATAACTAAGCATTTCATCAGGACAAATAAGTTAAACTATGAGAGAAAGCTAGGCAGAATTGTAAAAATAATGCAAAAGAAAAGTAACAGTTTCTACATCTAAGAAAGAAAACGTGAATAAAGTGAGTATTAGTTGCTACAGTGTGAGAATATGGAGCTAATAATAGATTAAAGTGACGGTTGCAGTGAATAAATATTTTGAGTATTTTTAGTTTGATTTTGATTTATTATTGACATGTTGACTGGATACAGTGAAAAGTGTTCTTCTGCATCTTATACAGGCAGATGATACCACTCAAAGTCCATCAAAGTAGCATAACAGAGTGCAAAATGCAACGTTATGGCTGCAGAGAAGGTGCAGAGAAAGAGGGATCACTATTAACATTTGAGAGTTCCATTCAAAAGTCTGATAACAGTGGGGAAGAAGCTGTTCTTGAATATTTTCATACATGTTTTCAAAATTTTACATCTTCTGCCTGGTGAAAGTGGGTGGAAGAGGGGATGACCAGGGTGGGAGGGGTCTTTGATTATGTTGGGTGCTTTCCTGAGACGGCCAGAAGGATAGATGGAGTCAACAGTTGGAAGGCTGGTTTGTGTGCTAATGTGGGCTATGTTCATGACTCTCTCTAGTTTCTTGCGGTATTGAGAAGAGCAGTTGTCATACCACACTGTGATGCATTCAGTTAGGATGTTTTCTTTGGTACATTGATTAAAAACTGGCAAGAGTCTTTGTGGACATGCTGAATTTCCTTAGCCTCCTGAGGAAGCAGAGGCATTTTGTGCTTTCATGACCATCACGTCGATGGGGTGGACCAGGACAGGTTGTTGGCGACCATTACTCTCAGGAACTTGATGCTCTCAACCACTATAAATGCAGACAGGGGTGTGCCCTCCACTCCACTTCCTGAAGTCAATGACCAGTTCCTTAATTTTGCTGCTGTTGATGGGGAGATTGTTGTATTTACACCATGCTGTTAAGCACTCAATCTCTTTCCTGTATTCTGTCTCTTTGGGCTCATTGTAGAGGATATAAAAAACATCTGAGTAGAAACAGTAAATTAGGAGCTTAAAGGGAAGAGAGGAGCTTGGTGAAATTATAAACACTACGGCAACAATGCTGAGCAAATTGATTGTCGCTAATGAGGAAGACGTTGCGTTGGTGTTAATTTTTCAAAAGACATTAGGTTCTGGAAAGGTTCCATAAAACTGGAACGTAGGGAATATCAATATTCAAGAAGGGATGGAGGCAGAAAATAGGAATCTGTTGGCCAGTTGTTGTTGCCTATCATGGGGAAATGTGCGAGAATTAGAACTGGCCACATGGAAAACCCCAAGGTAATTGGGAAAAGTTGACATGATTTTGTGAAGATAAACTTGGATTGAACTAGTTTATTGGAACTCTTTGAAGGAGTAGCCTGCCCTGTGGATAAACAGGATCCCATTAGTATAGTGTCCTTAGATTTCCAGAAGGTGCTTGACAAGGTTCTTTACTAGACGTTATGGTATAAAGCAGGAGATCATTGTGTAGAGGTAACATGTTGACATGGCTAGGCGTTTGTCTAATAGAAAACAGAAATTACATTTAGTTTTTTTTTGATTGGCAGGATGTAATTAATAGGGTCCCACAGGCATTTCTGCTGGGACTTCAATATTTTACAGTTTATATCAATGACGTAGATGAGGGAATCGAGGGTATGGTGGCCAAATTTGCAGACAACATAAAGAAAGGTAGGAAAGCATGTTATGAAGATGACAGAACAAAGATATAGACTGATATAGATAGGCTAAGTGACTGGGCAAAATATCTGGCAGATGGAGGATAATGTGGGAAAATATGAAATTGTTCACTTTGGCAGGAAGAATGAAAAAATGAGGGTGTTATTTAAATGGAGAAGGTCTGCATTGTTCCAAGGTATATATGGCCTTGGTTTCCTTGTGCGTGAATCACAAATGATTAGTGTGTGGCAAGTGATTCAGGAAGCTTATGAAATACTACCCTTTATTACGGGAGCAATCGAACAAAGAAGTGAGGTGAAGATGCTATTATTTCGTTTACAAAGTGCATTGGTGAGATGAGATCTCCAATATTGTGTTGCAGCTTTGGTTTTCTTACTTAAAAGAAGGATGAAAATACCTCGGAGACAGTTCAGAGGAAGTTCACGAGATTGATACCTTGAATGAGTAGGCCAGTTTATGAAGAAAGACTGGGGAGTTTGGGCAACATTCTGGGAAAGAAAGTGGAAAATGTAAAAACGGATTGGCTGCTTATCCTTACCGTGAACAGTGGGCCATTCTTTATCGTGGTATCTTTTGAATCAAAACCCCGAACAACAGATCAGAGTATAAAGCTATCTTTCACAGATTTATTTTTGGGTAAAGCCAGTAAAGTTTGAAGGAGATCATGGCTTTCTTTCACACCCTATAACCTGAGTTTAAAATCTTAGCACTCATCCACCTTTTGAGCAATGTGTTGTCAGATATCATGTCTAATGTGGTGATGAACCAAGCAGTTCATATCACAAGTGTTCAGCTTTTAGGCTTTGACGTTATGGCAACATGTGAACTGCTGTAATAGCAGAGAGCAGTTGCAGTCTAATATATATCTCCTTAAGATTAGATTTACTATGCTTTTAAAGGAGGGCATTTGACAATCTGGTGCTGTTCCCAGAGTCTAAATCGGTATTGTACATGTTCTAAGCTTCTTGATGTAATCATGGTTTGTTTAATTTCTGCACTGACGAGCATGATCAAATACTTGTTTATGAGAATTGTTCCAAGGATGTGACGTTTCAGTCATGAAGAAAGGTTGGAGATGTTGGGAGTGCTTTCCTTGGAGAGGAAACAGATAATCTTTGGAGTAGTTTTCCAAATCATGAGTGACTGGACAGTGTGGATGGTCATAAACTGTTCCCACTCGTAAAAGCATTGAAAACCAGAGGGCAGAGTTTAAAAATGTTTAATAAAAAAAATTGTGAACTGAGAATTTTGTTTTTTCTGCACAGTGACTAGTTTGGGTCTGTAATGAACTGCCTGGGACTATGGTGGATGCAGGTTCAACAGATGCATTCAACAGAGCATGAGATAACTAGACAAATTAAACAGAAACAACGTGCAGGGTGGTGGGAACAAAGCAGGAGATTGGTACCAAATTAAAATGTTCAGACAGCTGGTGCAGACACAATGGACCAAATGGTCTCCTTCTGCATCATACCAATTCTGTGATTCTATTGGGCCTATGAATAGAGAACAGAGCAATATCTGGCCGAAAGCATGAGAAAGTGTTCTAAAGAAAAGCTCACAAAATGTATGATTTTACATTTAGTCTAGAAACAAGCTAAAACTAAACAGCATTGAATAGGTACTAAGTTAAAAACCTGCTTTATAACTTCTATATTGGCTCAGTAACAAAGCAATCAATGAATGAGAATCATGTGAAACTTGGACAGAAACTGGAGAATAAGGAAACCCTCTTGGCAGGAGCAAAGGGTTTCCCATCTCTTTTCTGTCTTAGTGCATAGTTCACCCTGGATCATTGTATTCTTTCCACAACTGTTCCTTGGTGGCTAATATATTGTCATGTACATATGTATATGCATTTCCAGTACTGATCTCAGAGGTTTCCCTAATGTGTTGTAGAGGGTTAGCAGTTATGGAAGATTGAAGACCATCTGTTCCACTTTAGAGGGTAGCTAGATAGAGACATCATAGCTACAGGAGGTCTTTCCTGGGAAGGACCTATTAAAGATGCTTCCTTTCTTTGGTTGAAAAATAGTAAATAGATAGTCATTGGCTATGACTCGGGGGCAGGAAAGGGGTCATTGGTTACTGGATAAGCATATGGAAAGTATTTGTAGGATAAATATGGTGAAAGAGTTTACATTTGTTGTGTATTAAAATTAGTTATACTTCTTGCGGTAATTAGATATATACCTTTGTTGAAGCACTTACTTACTCTCACAAAAGTCTTCATCGTGTCTCTCTGAAAGGTTTTGCCTCCCTGTTTAGATCAGTCATTATCCTATAGCTTCACTCAGAACTTATTTTTCACATGCAATTCCTGCCAGAAAATGGTATCAAACTACTTGGCTGTGGGCTTATCAATGCAAAACCCAATCATATTCAACCGACATCCCTGTGCCTGAATTTCTGGTTGGAGTTGTTGAATCATATTGAGGAGAAGGCGTTCTGATTTCTAACCACAGCCCTCACTCTGGAACAACTCTACTGTAGTGAGCCTACTGTTGTCAAGGCTGGCATCAGTTAATACGCTGCAAAGCCGAACCTTGTCAATCTGTATGACTTAACCCTCCATAAATAAACTCACAGAATCTTTACAAAGCCACAAAACTGTAGGTAATTAGAGCTCAAAATATCAAAAAAACAAGAATTTATTTGATTCGATACCTTGGTTTCAGAGATCAAACATGCACCCATTACGCTAAAGAAAATCAAGCAAGGTTTACAACAGAGGGCTACTCCCTAATCACTTGTATTTCCACTTGTGCCTAAACTAAAGTGAATCCATCCCCATCCACAGCACCCCACCCCGATGTCCATGGTCTCTGAATTACCATATAATGCTGGAGAAACCAAGTGGTTGTATGATCTTTTCACAAAATTGGAAGGATATCGTAAAAGGTAGCATTCTAACAAACACTACTAATACCTGTAGGTTGAAACCCTTTGAATAGCTTCACTACTAGTACCTAAAGCTCTCATAGAGGTCCTGGGTTTGAAGGTTTTCTCTTGTTATCCTGTTTAGACAGCCGTTAGGAATTCATTTTCCATCCTAGTAATGTGAATGAAATCCTTCTGTTGTGAATTATAGTGCATTACCATAAAGCAAATCTGTTAAGATTCGGTGCAGAAAACGTCAGCGCTGATTCGGCTCTCTAACGCACAATTAAGTAGATTTGCTATTTGGCAATTTGTAGAGGCCTCATTTAAAATGAAATGATCAAGGCTGCAGTAAGTATCAAAGTATCAAATAACCTGCCACTAATCTTCGTAATGAGAACATTTCTTCAATATAAAATTGCAGGCACATTCTCTTGGAGCTGGGGCTAAGATCTGGATTGAAGCAAGAAAATAAATGATCTTTTTTTTGTCAAAGGTTAGATGAGGAGCTTTGAATCAGACTTGAGGATAGCGGTGATCAGTAGGTGAGGAGGAATAAATAAAATGTAGACCATGTGGATCTTCGGCAACAAGGTATGTCTTTTTCATGAGTATTCCATCAGCAATTTAAAGGAGGCATGCTTTTGCTGTAAACAAATGACTCTACTTTTCCCAGGCTCTTCCACAAAAAGAATTAGTTATGAAGCCAAGAAAGCAATGAGAATGCAGCCTGCTCTACCTCGTCGCATTCTGGACCTGAAATTCAACTCAGTGGCACCAGGCTGTTTACACAACCAGAAATCAAAATACTTTGCTGTGGAACAAAATTAAATCCACACGGGTGGGAGATTGCACTCTACAACAAAGTCGAATTGGATAACTCGGCAATGTTTACATGGCCTCCAGTAATTTAGAACAGCTGCAAATACTGCACAAAACGGAATTAGCCGCTGCCATGTAAACAGGGTATTAGGGATGAGTGAAGTGAGTCCAATCTGAGCAGAACAATACAACAACAAAGCAGAAGAGAAGGTGAATTAATTTTGTGAAACAAAATAAACATTTTACATCAGGGAAACCCACCTTTTCTTTATAAGTTTCTGCAACTTGCAAGACAAGATTCCCAAAGCAGACTGTAGTTACGCACTGGCAGTCTTGGTGTGCCTGCAACTATTATAGAAATAACTATGATATATCTTTTACGGAATTGGGATTGTGAAGGAATGTGTGGAGGAATATTTCTGAATCTAAATCAAGTCACATCAAAAAATGTGGACTTTTTCCAAATGGCTAATTTTTCTGAAATTCAAAGTTTCTAATTAAGTTTGGCATTGAAACAAGGTCTCTGATAACATCTGAAGAGCACGTTTCATTTATATGAGCTGAGCTTTCTCCGAATGGATACAATGATCTCCATGATTCTTGAATTCAGAAAATGAGTGTAAAAAGAGTGAGGAGAAAGTGACAGACTGGGCACACAAGGGCACAATACGGCCCACCACTCACAATAAAACCAAAAAAGGTGAGGCTGAAACTTACTTAAATCAAACTAAATGATATGGTGGACTTTTGACCTCCCAAACCACATGAAACAGAAATGAGGGCTATGGACTAAAAGGTGCCAGAGGGATAAAGGGATTCCCCTTCATGTTATTTTCTTTGAGTGATAAGGAGATATTGGCTTTATTCCCAATGTCTAAAATTATGACTATCCAAACTGGTTGTCTATCATGCATTGTATAAACAGAAATCTAATCCGTCCATTGACATGTAAAACTTGATATTGATCACATTTCTGGATAGTAATTAGACAGGAAAATCTAAGTATAAAAAATGTTTTTGTTTTAGAATAGTAAAGTAAGTGAATTAAAATGTCCAGAATAATTGCCAATAGAGATCTTGACAGGAACCAGTTCTATTTGAAGCTGTTGGGTCCCTCTGAGTCAGAGCTGAAATTTTTACAAGATTGTCAAGATTTGTCAAGCCACTTTGCTTTCACACTGAAAAGCCATCACTAAGGGTGGCACAGATTTAGAAGGATCTATGGTAGGGATTTTGAGTAAAGAGAAGAAATCTTTTAAAAAATTGTTTTCTTTAATTTTGGATGCACCCTGTTTGTATTCATTAAAAACCAGCAATGTTCAACCTTCCCTATGTTCATTATCTGTAGGAGTGTTAAATATTTTTAGATGGATGGTGGACTGACAGTCACTGTCCTACCTAAAATGTAGAAACTCCTGGAAAGTTACCCAGTTCTTGTGCCTTGTTACTGGATTTTACCCATTCAAAATCAAAGTGACCTGACTGAAAAAAATGTCACAATCTGATAGATTAAAGATTGGATGAAAGTTGTTTAAATTTTGTTCAACAGTGTGCTCTAACCCAAACCTTCTAATCCTCCAGTGCAACATTTCCTACAACTACCCACCTTACATGTAATCTACATCAAAGTAAAAGTATTAAATCAAAGGAAGATTATTGGTAGTTTACTGATTTACCCCATATCCACTGAGATTTGATTTGAGATTTTACAAGTTAATTTTATTTAAGATCCTTATAACCATCAGAGCTATGAGCCCTTCATCTCAATCTTGTGATCTGAAATTGAGGAAATATAAAATTGTAACTCAAAGTGACAACTGCTCATCATTAATATCTGGATTACAAGAAATTGCTCAGCAGCTTGGATACTGGCACTTTATTCACTAAGACATTAGTTTCTGTCATTAATAAACAAAATCAAATACAGTTTTAGATTATATTTGTAAAGATAAGCATCTGGACAATCCCAAGACAGAAGATTGCCAGACAAAACAATTTTGAAAATAATCCTGGAGAAATGAACATTGAAATGTTTTTGAAAAAATGTTGATGTCATTTATTTTATGCTTTGGGTGTGGACATTATTGGCAAGGCCAATGTTTTATTGCGTAATTTAATTGCCTTTTATAAACTGAAGGTTAGCTTAAGGCCACAATTGAATCAGATGGATTTTTGAAGCAGTCCAAGAGTTCTGTGGCCATCATTGTAAACATTGTATATTTTATTCCAGACAACTGGTGGATTTGAATTCCAAAAAATTAGCCCTGGCTACTGGATTTTAAGCCCAGTAACATACTAAAATTTTACTTTATTCTAGATAACATGTTACTCCTGAATATTGAAATATATACAATCATATAAAGAAATGTGATTGTATATATGATAAATTTGTAAAATATGGCACCAAGAGTAGAAGCAGAGTTGTCAGATCATTGTCTTGCAGGGTCTAATGCTGATTTTGATACGCTCCTTTACTGCTGCTGTGCTCTGCTCTAAAAGTTTGCAAAAGGCATGGTTTTAGATAACAAATAGCAATTTAACCTTCAGAGCAATTTTAAAATTTGTTATTAGTTTCTTCCTAATAATATTTGTGATTAAAAAGCAAGAAGTGCAACATGCTGAATGACATCTAAAAGCATTTAATTTAAAAAAAGTTGTGTCCATATCTGGAGATGGCTAAATTGTAACCATCTTTATATCAACCACTGGGGGAATTACTCTTGTGGGTTGAATGGTTTCCTAGGGAGGGAGAACACATATTGGACATAAATATCCTACTGGATGTCAATCCAGAATTCAAAGCAAGAGATCTGTCTCCCACTGGAATTTAAACTGTGCATCTTTTGTCTTAGGGACAGCAATGCTGCTGTCACATTAAAGAAAAAGCTCCATTGATCTCTGTTGCATAACTACAATGGAGCTCATTATTCCTGTGTTGGTGAGGGGCAGGGGCTGTGGGGATGTCAGTCAGAGTTAAAACACCTATGACTGCTTGAGTGAACGGTATTTGGATGCTGGGGAAAGGTGATACCAGGCTCTGATTTGAAAATTTTGACAGCAGAATTACAGAGCAATGTTGACTGGTGATAGAATAGTGTTAATAGATAGTTAACATGGTACATGTAGTGGAGATTGTACGGTGCCCACTGAGCACATAATAATTCACATTTTCAGGAGAACAGGAGAGAAAAATATGACAAAATTAAATTATAAATTAAGTCACACATTTCTTCTAATTCAACATGAACACCTAATGTAGCAGATACAGTTTCATTCCTCTAAAATTGGTGCACTCCTTTTGCTAAAGGCTAACCCTGACATTGTTAACAAACCTGCTTAGAAGAGAAGTAGGGATGAGTGGGTCATTGTTAATGGCATGTTATGATCCCAGTTCATGTCATTGTGGAGAAGTCAAATCTCAGACTGAAATCTGCCTTGATAGATCATAATTTAGTTTTTTATTTAATGAAGTAACCTTTCAATGAAACACAGATCAGTTTTATCAATAAAATAATAACTTACTATGCAAATGGAAGGAGGTATGATAGAATAAAGCAAACTTATGCTCGGTTTGCAATAAACAACTGCACCTCCCAGTGGCAACCATTTCAACTCCCCCTCCCATTCCTTAGATGACATGTTCATCCTGGGCCTCCTGCAGTGCCACAATGATGCCACCCGTAGGTTGCAGGAACAGCAACTCATATTCTGCTTGGGAACCCTGCAGCCCAATGGTATCAATGTGGATTTCAGCAGTTTCAAAATCTCCCCTCCCCCCACTGCATCACAAAACCAGCCCAGCTCATCCCCGCCTGCCTAACCTGTTCTTCCTGTCACCTATCCCCTCCTCCCACCACAAGCCGCACCTCCATTTCCTACGTGCTAACCTCATCCCGCCCCCTTGACCTGTCTGACCTCCTTGGACTGACTATCCTCTCCCTACCTCCTCAGCCATACTCTCCTCTGCACCTATCTTCTCCTCCATCTCTCTTCAGTCCACCTCCCCCTCTCTCCCTATTTATTTCAGAATCCTCTCCCCATCCCCCTTTTTCTGATGAAGGGTCTAGGCCCGAAACGTCAGCTTTTGTGCTCCCAAGATGCTGCTTGGCCTGCTGTGTTCATCGAGCCCCACACTTTTTTATCTATTGACATATAACTACTTGGAAGATATTGCAACACAGTAAAAATACAATATTTTATCTATCCTAAAACCATCACATTACAATACTCAAACAACAAATAGCACCAATTACAATTATAACTTTGGCTTAACTGTTGCTTTCAATTCTGTTGTTGGACCTAAGTTTAGAAAACAAAGCTGGGAAAGTGGTAGAGGTGGAAGTGGAGGAGCATTTTGGTGACAGTGATCATAATTCAGTAAAATTATGAAAACAGACTAGAAGGCTGGGGTTAAAATAGTATCAGAGATAATGGGAACTGCAGATGCTGGAGAATTCCAAGATAATAAAATGTGAGGCTGGATGAACACAGCAGGCCAAGCAGCATCTCAGAAGCACTCCTGAGATGCTGCTTGGCCTGCTGTGTTCATCCAGCCTCACATTTTATTATCTTAGAAGGCTGGGGTTGTTTTTTTTAGTACAGAGACAGTTGAGGGGGAATCTGATTGAGGTGTACAAAGGCCTGAGGGGCATAGACAGGGGAGATGTGGAAAATTGTTTCCCCTTCATAGAGGGATCAATAACCAGGAAGAGTAGTTATAAGATAAAGAGACAGGAGGTTTACAGGGGCTTTGAGGAAAAATTATCAGAACACTTTGGCTATTTTGACCTCACTGCCTATTAGTTTGAGGCGGGAACCCTCAAAACATTTAAGAATTACTTAGTTGAACATTGAAATGCCAAAGCATGGGGAAAGTGCTGGAAAATGGGATTGGAACAGATGGATCCTTGATGACCGATACAAACATAATGGGCTGAAGGGCTGTATAAATTCTACGACCCTATATTGTGATGGATTTAAACAACAAGACACAAAGCATATGAGCCAATGGAAAGGACAATTTGAGCCTGATAATAGGGGGCACTCAAAATCTGGGAGAAAACTTCACTGAAAGTGCTGAAAGTACACAGCATATGAGGAATTCTCCAGGGGATAGAACCTCAATTGAAATGATCCAATACTATGTTCAAATGTTAAATGCTCAGCCAGAACCACAAAAATATGCTGGATCTGGAATTCTAGATGGGTAATAATTATAGAACCAGCCTACAATAGGCAAGTGAGATAAGCATTAAACAAGCGGAATGGAGTCCTTATAGGAAGTGGCATATGGTGATGCGTAAACAAGTCAATGTAACTGTGGGGGGGTCGATGGATTTGTAATGTAGATCAGTCATCAAGCCTACCCCAGAAATGAAAGCAGAGATATTGAGAAAGGGAAATGGGGAATCAGAGATAGATTAGGTGGAGGTGGGAGCCAGGTGGAATTTTGAAGCAAATTTAATAAATTTTCCAAATTCTGGGCAGGAGATGAAAGCAGCATTGATAATGCACTGGGGAAAGAGTTATGGGAAGAAGATGATTAGGACTGGAATATGGAATGTTTCATATACTCCAAAGAGACAGGCATAACTGGAGCCCATGTGGGTATCCATGGCAATCCCTTTAATCTGAAGAAAGTGAAAGCAGTTAAAGGGGAATTTGTTCAAAGTGAGGACAAGTTTGGCCAAACAGAGGAGAATGGAGATGTTTCAGGCCCTTTTTCTCGGAAGAGGTGGAGAGCCATGAGACCATCCTAATGGATGATGGACATGTAAATGGATTGCACATCCATGGTGAAGAGGAGAGAGATAATGGGAACTGCAGATGCTGGAGAATTCCAAGATAATCAAATGTGAGGCTGGATGAACACAGCAGGCCAAGCAGCATCTCAGGAGCACAAAAGCTGACGTTTCGGGCCTAGACCCTTCATCAGAGACCCCTCTGATGAAGGGTCTAGGCCCAAAACGTCAGCTTTTGTGCTCCTGAGATGCTGCTTGGCCTGCTGTGTTCATCCAGCCTCACATTTGATTATCATGGTGAAGAGGAGACTGCTTGTACCTGCAAACTGGGAATCTTACACCAATGCAAAACTTTGGAAGAATCATGGATGTTAGTGGGAAGGGATTGGACATGCAGAGATAAAATTGAGTTAAGGTAGGAAGAAATGAGTTGCATGGGGCAGGAAAAGGCTGAAACAGTAGGCTTACCCAAGTAGTCTTGCTAGTGTATTTTGGGAAGAAATTAGAAATGGGCTGTATTCATTTCTGGGGTAGGCTTGATGTCTGATCTACATTACAAATCCATCGACCCCCCCACAGTTACATTGACTTGTTTACGCATCACCATATGCCACTTCCTATAAGGACTCCATTCCGCTTGTTTAATGCTTAGGGTTAGGGAACTATGAGCTGAGAAACTGTTGGGGGAAGATCCCCAGATGAGGTATGGGGTCAGTGACAGTCATGGTCACAATAGCCTGATTCAATGATGAAATTGTGGTCTAGGGAGAGTTAGGAGGAGGTATTCAAGAGTTGGTGCTCAGAGGTCAGAATGCCATACAACAACAACATCACCCTTGTCAGCAGGCTTGATCCTGAATACCTGCTGGACCTGTCTGCTGGCTTTTCATGTTTTGTCCACAACTAAGTCCTTTTATGTTGCAGCTTTCTGCAGTTTTATCCTTCAGTTTTTCAATCTCTTTTCTCCAAGTTCTTTTCATTTCTTTACAGGATAATTGGTACACCATCTACAATATCTTTTAGTTACTGGTTAAAGGTGACAGCTTACAGGAGCTGGTGAGAGAGAACAAAAATGACTGGCGTTCTTCAGTTTTCAGGTATTAGTACAGCAGAGATAAAGATGCACCACCCATACCTTAAGCAGTCCAAAGACTTCTCCATGAACCACTTACACCTACAAGTTGATCAGCTGACTAGGAACCAATCAGAGAGTTGCTTTTGTGCTCAGGATGGTTACAGTTGCATAAAGCAATCAGGTACTGGCTACTGGCCAAATCTCAGTCTGCACATTCTCTGATGCCCTGCTGACTACCGTCAACCCTCTCTACTGTTTAAGAACTCTGTTTACAGGCTGAGTTTCAGTTACTTTGTTTTAAGAGTGCAGCAATTCCTCCTGCAGTCCTTGGTTTTAGAAGAGTCCTTTTTGCAATTTAGTCCACAGTCAAAAATGCAGAAAATAAAGCAAAACCACATTTACAGTGGCATGTAACATCAGTCTCAAGTGTGGTCATTTTTCACCAAAAAACAAAGGTGGCCCCTTTGTTGTCTGTTATTCTGACCTTTACCTTTCAGAGACCAGTGCCAATGCCCTGACACTTCCCCCTATTTTCCCATGGACAATAATCCCTTTAATCATCAGGACACTGTTCCTCGGGCTGTTATTGAACTTATTTCTTCTGGAGAATTTCCCACTCTGGCTTCACATTTTATAGCCTCCAGTCTAATTCTCCTGCATCTACTACCTTTCTAACATCCACGTACAGGACTATCCTGGTAGACCCATTGTTTTAACAAGTTGTTGCACTTAATTCTTTCGACCCTGACACTATTTATTTTGTCTCCACCTCCAATGTGTTACCACCTAAATTTGCCATTCTTCTAATGTTTTACTTTATTTCAATGATTTCCAGCCTCCTCTTTAAACAAGAGAACAAGATGTAAGAAATAGGAGTAGGAGTAGTCCATCTGGCACCTCGAGCCTGATCCGCCATTCAATAAGATCATGGCTTATCTTTTCATGGACTTAGCTTCAACACTTGCCTGCTCACCATGACCCTTAATTCCTTTACTGTTCAAAAATCTTCGCCTTAAAAAATTCAACCAGGTAGCCTTAACTGCTTCAATGGGCACAGAATTTCCCTGATTCACAACCCTTTGGGAGAATAAGTTCCTCTTCAACACAGTACTAAATCTGCTTATTTTGAGGCTGTGTCCCCAGTTCTAGATTTAACTAGTGACATCCATCTCTCTATGCGCCCCCGTCCCAGCATCGTTCACCCAGGATGGTCTAATGTCTCTCTGTTTTGTCATTGAACAGAGGTCTAATCAGGCTCCATCCACCATGAGCAGTAACAGATATTTAAGCTGATATTTCATCAAATTCATCAAAAATTTATTCCGGTCAAAAAGAAGGACTCAATATGAATGATATATCATTTGTGGTTAATAAAGGCGGTTTAATCAAAAGCTAAGGCATACAAATTGGTGAAAACTGGTGGTAAACCAGAGGATTGGGATTTTTTTAGAACCAGCACTGGATGACTAATATGCTAATAATGAAGAAGCAAGTTGAATATGAAAGTAGATTGGCAAAAATACAAAATCAAACTTCAAGATCTTATAAAGGTACATAAAAAATAAACTAAGGTAAATTTTAATCCCGTGGAAGAATCAACTGGGAAATTGTTCACTGGGATATGGCAGATAATTTAAACCAATATTTTGCATTGGTCTTCATGGTGGATGATGCTACAAAATTCCAAATGTAACAGAATGCAAGGTGCTAATGGGAGGAATGATCTAACTGTCTCTATTACAAAGAATGAAGTATATGCCAGACCAATGGGACTAAAGGCAGACAAATCACCAGGATCTGATGGCCTGCATCCATGGCTTTTAAAGGTCCTGGCTGCAGAAACAGTGAAGGCATGAGTCAAAATATTCCAGAGCTCATTGGATTCTGGTAAAGCTCCAGTAGGCTGGAAAACTATGAATGTGACAGCCCTACTTGAGACAGGAGGGTGACATGAGGGAGAAAACTATAGGGCAGTTTGGTTAACACATATCTGTGGGATAATGTCCATTATTAAGGAAGAAATAGCTGGAGATTTAGAGATCTCAATGCAATCAAATAGAGTCAACATAGTTTTGTGAAAGGTAAATCATGTTTGACAAATTTGTTGGAGCTGATAATGGAGAAGTGGCAGTGAGAAAATTGGCTGGTTTTGGAGAGTCCTCCCTTTACTGAAATCTGTGGTAAATTGGGGTTGGGGATGGCTTTTGAGGGGGGTGCCCTAGCTCCCTGAACTCCTGATCCCCCCCTTACTTTAACAGCCCCCAAAATATTCACCTGCTCACTGTTTTAGACCTTCATGGTTTCACAATTTGCACCTGCAGTGACATTCTCTATGACGCAGAAGCTGTTAGCATCTAATTGGCCAGCAGCCTCAGGCCTGGCAGAATTTCAGTCAATAGACTTCTATTTGGAGGAGATGTTCATTGGTCAATGTTTTAAGTACCTAACTACACTTCATAAGACCATGAGGGATGGGAAGTTGGTTGCCCCTGGATTTTCCTGCCCTCATCCTCAGTACACAGAACAGTAAACCTCAGCCTAAGATCATATCTCTAGCTTCTCTTTGTGATCTTTGAACATGGTGGTGAAGATGGGCTGATTATATTGTAGTGGGAAGGGTCTGATTACAATGTGCATATATATCCATTCTGGCAAGAGACCATGAGAGATTTATTCATCTATTTAGCAATGTTAAAAGATTTAATAATATATGCATGTAGTCTTTGGTATTTGTACCATCTTATCTTTCCAGGGAAGAAAATGCACAAAAGATCAGCATAAACAGAGGGGGCAATGTTGCTACATGATTGCACGTTATAAAAATCGAAAAGTAGCTTTTTGAGAAAAGCTCTCAAAAAATATTTTGACCTCGGCTGCTGGGTATTCCTAGTTTGATAGTTCATTTATAACATGACTCGTCACAGAGTGCAGGTAAAGCAGATCTGCTGAACACCACTGTGAATCACTTATGGTCGAACAAATGTTCATCTCCACTTCGGATCACCCACTGGTGTTGGTTAAAGTTCTGACTCACAGGTCAGGTGTGTTTGGCTTCCATCAGCAAGTGTACATTTGATGGAAGTGCTGTGGCTTAAGTTGGATATTTGCTCTAAAACACCACGGACTTTACCAAGAGTTTTGAAAGGATCCCTCATGGCAGCCTGGTGAAGAAAGTAAGAGCCCAAGGAATCGAAGGCAAAATGTTGGATCCAAAATTGGCTTAGTGGCAGGAAGCAGGCGTCTATAATTTGTGCATACAATCAGGAAGGGCTGAGAATAATGTCATCTCTAGTCGACAGGGATATGGAGTTATATTTGTATTATTTCTGGATCTGTAATGTGCAACAACTGGAATGATTCCTGGAAGATCATAATCACAATCTCTACATTAGTGGTATAGTTAATATTTTGGCTAAGCTTGAAGTTTTGTTGATCTCTATGTGTCTTATCTTGAGGGTCTTCCACTTCAATTGTTTACACTTTTTCTTAGGTGATTTAAAAAAGATTTTAATCATTCTACCATGGCAGTGAACTCCTGCTGGGATTCTATTAATCTTTCATGAGAACTTAGATAGGAGAGTTGCAAAATTTTGGAATAATAGCATTAAGGTGGTTACTTAGTTCTTTTATAATTTATTACAGCTCTTACAACAAAGTTATAGCAATTAATAGAGTAATATCTTGTGCATGTCCAACACCCTATCTGCTTTCATTGTTGGGCTGAATTTTGCTGGGGATAAGGCTTCTTGTGTCCACCCTAATGGAAATGGGGGGGGAGGAGGTGTTTCGAACAATTTTTCAACAGCAGTTAGTAAAAGCAGGAGAGTTCCCTAGTCAGTTATCTAAGTAGAAAGAAATTGGACCCTTGACCTTCTCTATCCATAGCACCCAGATACAACACACAGGTAAAAGTGTACGCTGCCACAGCAACTTGGACACGCTATAGAAGACTGTTCAGCTCAGTTGTCTGGACTGTAGGTTTGGACTAGATTGATCTTAATGGCATGAAACTCAAAAGCTATTCTGGGTGGAATGGTTTTGGTTGGAATGGTTTTGGGTGGAATGGTTCTGGGTAGAATGGTTCTGGGTAGAATGATTCTGGGTGGAATGATTCTGGTTGGAATGGTTCTGGGTGGAATGGATTTGTGTGGAATGTTTCAAGGTGAATGGTTTTGCGTGGAATGTTTCAAGGTGAATGGTTTGGTGTGGAATGGTTCTGGGTGGAATGGTTCTGGGGGGAATGAATCTGGTTGGAATGGTTCTGGTGGGAATGGTTCTGGGTGGAATGTTTCTGGGTGAAGTGGTTCTGGGTGGAATGGTACTGGGTGGAATAGTTCTGGGTGGAATAGTTCTGGGTGGAATGGTTTTGTGTGGAATGTTACAAGGTGAATGGTTTTGTGTGGAATGGTTCTGGGTGGAGTGTTTCAAGTTGAATGGTTTTGCGTGGAATGGCACTGGGTGGAATGGTTCTGTGTCGAATGGTTCTGGGTTGAATATTTCTGGGTGGAATGGTTCTGGGTGGAATGGTTCTGGGTGGAATGGTTCTGGGTGGAATGGTTCTGTGTGGAATGGTTCTGAGTTGAATGGTTCTGGGTAGAATGTTTCTGCGTGGACTGGTTCTGGGTGGAATGGTTTTGGGTGGAATGTTTCAAGGTGAATGGTTTTGCATGGAATGGTACTGGGTGGAATGTTTCAAGGTGAATGGTTTTGCGTGGAATGGCACTGGGTGGAATGGTTCTGTGTGGAATGGTTCTGGGTTGAATAGTTCTGGGTGGAATGGTTCTGGGTGGAGTGGCTCTGGGTGGAATAGTTTTGCGTGGAATGGTTCTGGGTGGAATGGTTCTGGGTGGAGTGGCTCTGGGTGGAGTGGCTCTGGGTGGAATGGTTCTGGGTGGAATGGTTCTGGGTGGAATGGTTCTGGGTGGAATGGTTCTGGGTGGAGTGGCTCTGGGTGGAATAGTTTTGCGTGGAATGGTTCTGGGTGGAATGGTTCTGGGTGGAGTGGCTCTGGGGGAATGGTTTTGGGTGGAATGGTTCTGGGTGGAATGGTTCTGGGTGGAATGGTTCTGGGTGGAGTGGCTCTGGATGGAATGGTTTTGGGTGGAATGGTTCTGCGTGGAATTGTTCTGGGTGGAATGGTTCTGCGTGGTGTGGCTCTGGATGGAATGGTTTTGGGTGGAATGGTTCTGCGTGGAATTGTTCTGGGTGGAATGGTTCTGGGTGGAGTAGCTCTGGATGGAATGGTTTTGGGTGGAATGGTTCTGCGTGGAATGGTTCTGGGTGGAATGGTTCTGGGTGGAATGGTATTCAGTGGAATGGTTCTGGGTGGAATGGTTCTGGGTGGAATGGTATTGGCTGGAATGGTTCTGGGTGGAATGGTTCTGGGTGGAGTGGATCTGAATGGAATGGTTTTGGGTGGAATGGTTCTGCGTGGAATGGTTCTGGGTGGAATGGTATTCGGTGGAATGGTTCTGGGTGGAATGGTTCTGTGTGGAATGGTACTGGGTAGAAGGGTTCTGGGTGGAGTGGCTCTGGATGGAATGGTTTTGGGTGGAATGGTTCTGTGTGGAATGGTTCTGGGTGGAATGGTATTCGGTGGAATGGTTCTGTGTGGAATGGTTCTGTGTGGAATGGTTCTGGGTGGAATGGTTCTGGGTGGAATGGTTCTGGGTGGAATGGTTCTGGGTGGAATGGTTCTGGACGGAATGGTTCTGGCTGGAATGGTATTGGGTGGAATGGTTCTGGGTGCAATGATTCTGGGTGGACTGGTTCTGAGCGGAATGGTTCTGGGTGGAATGGTTTTGGGTGGAATGGTTCTGGGCAGAATTGTTCTGGGTGGAATGGTTCTGGGTGGAATGGTATTGGGTGGAATGTTTCTGGGCGGAACATTTCTGGGTGCAATGGTTTTGGGTGGAATGGTTCTGGGTGGAATGGTTTTGGGGGGAATGTTTCTGGGTGGAATGGTTTTGGGTGGAATGGTTCTGGGTAGAATCGTTCTGGGTGGAATGGTATTGGGTGGAATGGTTCTGGGTGGAATGGTTCTGGGTGGAATGGCTCTTGGTGGAAGGTTTTGGGGGGAATGTTTCTGGGTTGAATGGTTCTGGGTGGAGTGGTTCTGGATGGAATGGTTTTGGGGGGAATGTTTCTGGGTGGAATATTTCTGGGTGGAATGTTTCATGGTGAATGGTTCTGGGTGGAATGGTACTGGGTGGAATGGTTCTGGGTGGAATGATTCTGGGTGGAGTGGATCTGTTTGGAATGGTTCTGGGTGGAATGTTTCTGGGTGGAGTCGTTCTGGGTGGAATGGTTTTGGGTGGAATGTTTCAACATGAATGGTTTTGTGTGGAATGGTTCTGGGTGGAATTTTTCTGGGTGGAATGTTTCAAGGTGAATGGTTTTGAGTGGAATGGTACTACGTGGAATGGTTCTGGGTGGATTGGCTCTGGGTGGAATGGTTTTGGGTGGAATGGTTCTGGGCGGAATTGGTTCTGGGTGGACTGGTTCTGGGCGGAATGGTTCTGTGTGGAGTGGCTCTGGGTGGAATGGTTCTGGGTGGAATGGTATTGGATGGAATGGTTCTGGGTGGAATGGTTTTGTGTGAAATGTTTCTGGGTGGAATGGTTCTGTGTGGAGTGGTTTTGTGTTGAATGGTTTTGGGTGGAATGGTTCTAGGTGGACTGGTTCTGGGTGGAATGGTTCTGGATGGAATGATTCTGTGTCAACTGGTTCTGGGTGGAATGGTTCTGGGTGGAATGGTTCTAGATGGAATGGTTGTAGGTGGAATGGTTTTGGGACATGCCTCTTTGCCTGACTTGAGGTTCTGTGGGTCAGGCTTGTGTCTGAGTTGAAACGACAAAGATGATTTGGTTTGTCTTAGTATGAGAAGTGATCTTTAGTTTAGAATAAATAAGGCATCTCCCAAATTTTGGAATTTTCTTTCTAATTTGCCCCTGTTCTCTCCTGAAGCCCTTGTTGGAGTTTAAATCACACATAACTGAAGTCTTGTTACTCAGGCAGGGGACATTTCTGGATGTATTGTCCCTCATTTGATTGTGATCTGAAGCAGGAGCCCTGGCTGACAGTCACTCCCTTATCTATCATATGAAAGCTAACTGTTACAACAAATAACTATGAGCAGTGAGGTAAACTGACTCAGGACAATAAGCAATTCGTTTTGAAAATATCCTGGTCTGTAAGGTTTAAGAACTGCCCTTGATGGTATAGTTACCTCCTGGATCATTAAGGGAACCTGGCAATATTTTCACTGAAGTTTAAAGTTACTTTTGACTGACTGTTTGCAGTAAGATTAATGCAGTAATTCAGAAAATAATCAGACCTTATGAAGCACAGTTTTATTACTGAAATATTGTCTAACTAGCCATTTTACTTCATGTATTTCTGAAAAAGGATAAGGTTTTACCAACAACTGTATACATAGACAAGTGCAGACAAACGCATACACTATGGCAAGGAATAGCAATGTTAATAATACTTGAAACTCTGATGCCTGTTTATAAACTTAGTTCAATACACATGGTTGCAGTGTTTGTATCACCCAGAAGATTGTGGATTAAAACCTCAGTCCAAGACATTAGAATATACTCCAGACTGACTCTTCAATGTAATACTGAAAGCGTGCAGTGTTGTTTGGTCTGCAGTCATTTAGATAAGAAGTTAAACCAAGATTATGTTAGCCTCTACAAATGCATGTAAAAGATGTCATGGAAAGTATTTGATAGGTAGCAGGGAGTTTTCCTGATTACTTCACCAATATCCTCCCTTCAACGAACATTATAAAAGAACAAATCATCCAAATATTCATTCACCTGATATTTGTGGCTCCCCATAACAGTGACTGCTCTTCATAAGTAATCCACTGCCTTGTTAAGCTCTTTTGAATCTTGAAGATGTGAAAGGCATTGCTAAGATATCAATCTTTCCTTTACTCCTGAATCAATTCTCTATTCGTAAAACTCAGGCTTTTTCTGAAGTCTAGCTCTTCCTCTTCTGATTGAGGATAGTTTGATGTTTGAATTATGTGAAATTTGAGTGAATGAACTGTTTTGTGCCAAAGATACATTGTGTAACCCCATGCTCATTATCGCGCAATTATAAATACTGCCAGTTTCCTATTTCCTGTTTACAACTGTGAACCTGGATTTGCAGGATTTTTCATCATGTCTCCCTTCATTGACTGGCGTGATCTCACATGACTTGAATCGCCATGTCAACTGTACACACAACTTCTCCAGAACTTTAACCATGAGGATTTATCTTGTGTGTATTCTTGATGTCTTTCATTTTTGCCCCATCAAGCCTCTATATCTACATTGCCCTCATAAGAGAAAAACACTCTTTTCCTCATATGATTAGAACTTTTCTTCTCTTTGCCTCTGCTTCCCTTTCTCTCATCTTCTTCCTCCTTCTTTATTTCACTCTGTCTTTGTTTTATAACTATGCCTCCTTTTCATTGTGGTTTTTCCTGTTATCTACTTTTGTTCCTCTTCCAATCATCACAATCTCTTTTTCATCATATTCTCCCTAACATTCTTTCTTCCTTTATGCATTCGTTGTGAACATTGCAGAACACTTTTTAGTTGTTCTTCTGATTTGTATCTGTAATTCTGAGTAAAAAATTATGAGGAACATTGGTTAACTGAAAATGAAACAAAACAGTGTGCAGGGCTCCAGATCTGAGTCTCCAGTTTGCAAAGAAAGGTAAAAGATGGATGTGTATTTGTATAACTTCTTTTGCTGCCTCAGCTAGTTTTAGTCAATTTACAGCCTACGAAACCAATACCAATCATATACTTATATAGAACCTTTCATGCCATAAAACTTACCAAAGTTTAAAACGTGATATGACATTGAGTTGCATGAAGCAATGTGAAGTTCAATATTCAAAAACTCAATAAAATAGCTTACATTACAAATAGTTATTTGGTGGTACAGAGCTTGAGTGCTGCTTAAAAAAGACATATTTTGTTTTAACTTTCCATCTTGCTCTCATCAGAACATTGGCAAGAACGCTAATGTAAATATACATTGTGTATGGTATGAGAAGAGAGTGATGATTGCTACTCATAGTAGGAACTCTTTGTAACTGCGTGAATGTGTGATCAGAAGCTTATCCCAGTGTCAAATACAGCACCAAGAATACGAGCAATATTTATTTGCAGACAGTTACAAGGGAGAAGAATGCCTTTGGTGACAAATGAATGAAGTTAGGTGTGGAAGCAAAACTGATTAATTCTACTTTCATTGAGAAAACCATCTTAGGTTGTCAGTCCTTGAATGCTTTTTAGCTGAATGGCAAGAAAGGCAGTTAACGGTCAACCCCACTGTTGGTTCTAGAGTCACATGGCGTCAGAAAAGGAAAGGATGACTGATTTTCTTCACTAAAAGACACCAGAGAATCAAATGCATTTCTACAAAAGTCAGTGGTAGGTTTGTGGTCACCATCACAGATGAACAACTTTCAATGCCAGGTTTGTTAACTAAATTAACATTCAACTTGCTGCCATTGTGTGATTTGAACCTACGTCGCAAAACATTAGCTTGGGCCTTTATATTACTAATCCAGTGATTTAAGCACTTGCCCGATTATTTCACTCTCCTCACTATTTCATTGAAGGAAATGTCTAATCATCCCCGACTGCATATTGGGTAAAACTGGTCATTTAGCTGAGTGTTGTCTCAGTACATTGTGAAAAATAATGCTGCGTTTTTAATGATGTCACCAAAGGGCAACATGTAGGTGAAGACCAATGACTGAAGCATGGGGAACACCAGAGATAATAGTGAAGGAGCTGGAGGAGCAGCCATTCAAGTGATTTTTTTAAAGGAGCTTGATCAGGCACATTATAATATACCTCTGGAGGAAGTGAGAATTGAACCCAGGCCTTTCAGTCCAGAAGTAGAGGCACTGCAATTGCATCCACAAGAGCCTGATTCTTGATGCTTTCCTAATCAACCAATTCAGAGGTGCTATTATATATATTTGGAGCAGGAAGGACTTAAACCTGGGCTTCCTGGTCCAGAGATAGGGACACTACAACTGTGTCACAAGAGCCCCCAACAGCTCTTTCTATTCAAGTGATACCCTGAACGTACATTGATAAGAATGGAACCTGGTGAGAGCAATCATGCCCAACTGGTCAGCATTGGGTAGACATGGGAAGAGGATGATGTGATTAATGGTGTTAAAAAGCTGCAGGGAGTTTGAGAAGGATGATGAGGAAAAGTTTACCTTTGTCAAGATGTGACTTTGATCAGGCAATTGTACTTTCAACTGTGATGCCACATTTGGTTGGCCTATATCTGATGGAACAATCAGATCGCTAGCTGAATATTTAGAATAGAGTGGCAGTCATATTTTAGACACTGGTGCTTTCTCATGCTTGGTTTTCTTACTATTCAGTTTAAATTGGCCATTTTTTCCTCTGCTGGTGTTCTAGCTGGTACTGTATATATTCACAACAAAAATGAGGACCCTTCTCTCACATATTTTGAATTATAGCTAGATTTGTTGTAACTTAATTCTTAGGGAATGAAGTTAAAGGTAGAATCAGCCTGAACCACCCAGTATGCTGACAGACATTCCCAAATGTTTAGTGGTCTCTTACAGAGGGCAAGCACTTACAGACATCTGCTAACTTTTAATCATCCCTTTCCCAATTATTTTATATCGTTGAGATCTGGAGTTTCTCAAAGGGACTAATTTAAGACTGTTACACACACTGCAGCATTTTCCAAAGATTGCATTTCATAATTTATCTTGATAAGAGTGATTACAAAACTTGAGTGTGTTGGCAATCAACAAATTGCATTGTTTCCTTTTATGGAGAGGCTTCCCACAAAGCAAAATGGTTAAACTAGCCCCATAAAAGCGGCCTTCAGGCAACTTGTTCACATTGATAATCCTAGACATTATGTGGAAATGGCAGTTTGACCTTTAGCCCTGTTAGGGTCTCAAACGGCAGTTGTATGACCTGGAAGTCTTGATGCTGCTAGAGTTCATGCTTCTACATATTAAGTCACGTTGAGACAGTCCAAAGTACTAACCTCAAAGAAAAAGATGTTTCAGATTTGTATCTGAACATCAGATTATTTCTTCTCAAGCCATGCGCCATTTCTTACACCAAGCTCAAGGGACTTCACATAGACGATTCATTTTTTAATTGAGCAGTTTGCATTCATAGACCATAGATTAAAATACATCAATGAATTGCAACAATTTTTTTGGTGTTTCAGAACACTTAAATACATATGTCTGCATCACAGGCAGCAAGTTATGAAGAAGCCGGGTGAACTTAGGCTTATTTATACAATAGCACTTTGTCAAAAGATAAAGTTTTCAGGATGAGTGGTCTCACTCTAATGTCCTGTTGTCAGCTCATTCTCCAAGCGGTGAATCAGTCGGTTTCTGATTTCTAATTCCCCACCTGTCACATGCCATGCACTCATCAGCCTCACTATTAACATACATCAAAGTATTTAAGTGGTGTTAACTCAAGTAAACAAACTGCCATTAAAAATGTGAGAAGTCTTTAAAGTGTAGGAACGTTGAGTAATGCCTCACCTCCAAGGGGGTGAATTCAGTGTTGGATTGTGGGAGGAGCCAGGTAACAATGCAAAGACACTGATCTGTTTCCACTTTGTTTGGAATCTTAATAATAATGAAATATTACTTCCAAATTAGGATGCAATATGTCTATTAAGGCCTAAGGCCTAATGCCTGCATGTCACAAATGCGTAAGATTCTTCAAACATACGGCAGTTGTCCTAACATTTGGTTATTTACTTTTACATAAATAACCTTCTTAAATGATGAATAAGCATGTTCTTAGACAGTTTGAAGCTTCCTGACAGTATAATAAACATTTTGTCTGGCTGAGGCTTTGTTTGAAGGCCAATCTGATATAAAGGATGCCATGTCCAATTATGTGGAACAGCAGGATGATTGGCTGAGATACTACCCTGGCATAAATCTATTTCACACTCCCATTTGTAGGAGATCTGTATCTTTCATGATCTCAGAGGAGCAGCGAGGATGGAATGGTAGCATGTTGTTTAGTCTGTACTTATGTGGTAATTGGCTGCAGCTGGAGTTCCAACATCACCGCCCCCACCCCCCCCCCCCACCCCCCCATTTCTGCTGCAACGACCCTCCCTTAAAAAACCTCCACACAAAGGAAGCCATATCTTGATTAGGCCTCCCTTTTACCACTGCCTGCAGAGTGTAAAACGTTAGACATCCGAATTAAATTTGTCATCCACCGGTCTCAGGGGAATATAGATGCATCAAAACATTGGGAAGTCAGCCTTGTAGTTTTACATTTCTCCATGCTTTTAATCACAGGCAAAGCTAAATTTAAAACTCAGGAAATGTCCCTTATTTAAAGTAATCAAGATTTTTCTGAATACCAAATCTAGAGGGCTTACTGACATTTTTCAACTTTATTTTGCAACTTTTCTTGGCACTGTAAATATTAACTTTGTACAGTCAAATTGTAGATTGGTAATGTGATAGTAATACATTTCAGTTCAAATATTTTGTAAGTTCCTTCCTTTCATGTACTTATTCTCCACAATGAAAGACAAATGCTACTCTGGCTGTCTAATTTCACATTGGTAGAAGCACCTCTGATAGATTCGCGACATATTTTCACAATGATTTACACTAAAGCAAAACTCTTTAGCAAAAAGGACATTTTGTTTTCATGGTTGGAGATCCTTTTCTGAAATACCTGCAGATGGAAGAATGGTATAACTTCCTGTTTTGCCATAGTTGTCCACTCATTTCTTTTTACAACAGTGACATCAGGAGGTAGGTTTGCTGGGTATTAATTTACTTATTCTTTCAGTAAATCTCTGTGTCTTTTTTGAGGCATGTTATTAGGAAAGCTGTGTATATGTTCCTCCAGCTGTGTTATTAGCAAGCTGTTTACTGTTTGCAAATTTCTGCACACAAATGTTTTGGTGATTCCATTGCATGTATTGTAATGATGGAGGTATACTCATTATTATTGTGTTAGTAGGCTGTGGGCAATTATAGGCAGCTTGCTTGGGTAAGTAGAATGGAAGATTAACCTGCAATACTAGCCGTGATACAGCTAGGCAGCCAGATGCCAAGCAGGAAAGCTTGGCGCAGTGCATGTTTAGGACCTGGAATGCCCTGCCTAAGAGTCCAATGGAGACAGGCCTTCAGAAAGACAATTGGATAATTATCCGAACGACAATGCTTTCATGGCTACACGGGAAAAGTTAGGGACTGGGACTTGGTGTGCACTGGCAGAAGAGGACTGAGGGCCTGAGGTGCCTACACCTGCTCCCAGTTCTTATTTTCCAATAAGCATGCACAGATTGGGTGAGCTGAATGGCCTCCTCCTGCGCTGTAGCCATTCTGTGATTCTATGATGTGAACAAAGGAGACAAGAATGAAGATAATTGGTATTGAGAATAACAGGAATAGAGGGCAATTGATTTGGGGGGTTGATGTAGGCAGGTAGGTGGTGGGATTGATCAGGAAATCGATTAGCGGGGGTATTGAAGGTGGTTGAGGGGAATGGAGAAATATTTGGGAATTCAGTGACCATTCTTTCGTCACAGGATTGCGGGATGCTTGTTTGTTCATCCAGCTTCTGTCATACTTTAAAATCTTACCTTGTTCCTGCAGCCATTAGGGATTAACTGATTTGTCACAGAGACATGATTTTTCTGGTGCAGTTGATGCTGGTGTCAGCTGCCTCAAGACCGACCAATCTTGCAGAAGGGACCTCAAACATTCCCATTCTGGATGCACAAGAAAACCTACATCTACTTCAGATGAGTGTAGTAAGCACTGTTGCCCTAGTGCCCAAATGCAGCAAGACTTGGACAACATTCAAGCTTGGGCTGACAAGTAACATTCATGCCACCCAAGTACCAGGCAATGACCATTTCCAGCAAGAGAGAATCGAATCACTATGGATTGGAACTCTGCGGTGATTAACTCACTTTCACAACCCCCAAAGTCAGCCCCCATTATTTACAAGACATAAATGAAGATTGTGATGGAATATTCACCACTTGCTTGGATGAATGCTCCCACAACACTCAAAAGCTCAGCACCATCCAGGACAGTGGTTGGTACCTCATTTGATTCTGTCAGAATTCAACACTTCCACTAAAGATGCACTGTAGTAGTACTATATACAATCTACAAAATGCATCGCAGTAACTCACCAAGGAGCTTTTGACAATTCCTCAGCCATTTAGATGGACAAGTATGTGGGAATACCACTACATGCAAGTTCTCTCCAAGCCACACACCATTCTGTCTTGGGATTATATCACTGTGCCTTCACTGTTGCTCAGTCAAAATCCAGAAATACCCTTCCTAATAGCAACTCTGGTGAAAGTACGCCACACAGAAGTGGTTCAAGAGGATACCTCATCACTACCTTCTGAATGGCAATTAAGGCTGGTCTTGCCAATGATGCCCACCTTCAGTGAAAATATTACAATATCTAAATGATTGTGTGGAACAGCAACTAGTAGGGCTCATATGGAGAAATGTGAGATAATATACTTCAGGAACATTAACCTACACAATAAAAAGCAGGATACTGGGGAGGAAATGTCTATAGGTGCCAAGGTGGCTGGAAGGCAGAAGGAGAAATCAGCACAAAAGGATATTTTTTTTTATAGTTGAGGTATACCATGCAAAAGCTGATAGGGTATGCTGCAACAATATAAAACGCTGGAGTGTTGGAGCATGGAAACTGACATTATAGGAAAAGTGTCATTGCATGAAAGGATACAGTGCAGCCTTATGAGGATGTCACCTGAATTGGAGAAATTTAGCCGAAGGAAAGATTGGATTGGCTAGGTATGTTTTCTTTGGAATAGAGCAAGCTGAGGGTGTACCTAAGTGAAACAAATAAAACTATGAAAGATCTAGCTAGAGTTGATAGGAAGGCCTTAATCCTCTTCATTGAAGCATCCATCACTGGGTGGCAAAAATTTAGCGGCAGTCATCCATAAAACTCATTCCTTCCTTTTCAGAATTGTAATTTCAGCAGTCATTTTGCTCTCATGAGGGATAGTCTTTAGAATTATACTCCTGGCATGAGCTTAGCTTTCTGGGAAATGCTGGAAATGCTCAGCAGTTTGGCAGCATCTGCGGAGGGAGAAGCAAAGTTAATGTTTCAGGCCGACAATCTTTTGTCAGAAGAGGGAGATGCCCAGAACAATGGTAGGACTTGCGTTGGCAAGTCAGCTTTTATACATGTCCTGATACCTGTTAGTTGATATTAAGCATAGAGGTTGGAAGGCACGATTTCAGCAGATAGCCCTTGGAGCCAAGTGCTGCAGTTGCTTGAAGACTTTGCGAAATTAAAGGAAATCGGAGCTCCTGAGGCAGTTTGAATCATGGCAGCTTCCTGGAAACCTCACACACATCTGCATAAAGTACTATACTAGTTGCACACAACATACACATTGTCTGAATGAAAGCCCTTTTGGTTCACAAAAATGCTTGGCTCGGGAGTCATCTTGCACCTGTGGGAACCCTGAAACCATGATGCTTAGTGCCTGATTCTGATGATTCTGCCATTGATTCACCATCCTAGTTGGTAAAGGGAGTCTTCTGGTCTGCCCATCGTGAGCCTATGCCATTTTACTGTTGCTCCCACATCCATTCTTGCATTCACTGTCCCAGGTAAAATTTTACCCTCTGTATCTGGATCAAAAATCTCTTAAAATGTATCCTGCAAGGTAATCAGGGAGAATATTGACATTTCCCGTACTTCTGAGCAAAGAAAGATATATAAAAACTACCATCTATAATACACTGAATTGGAATATTTTGTCAAAGTGACAGGCCCAAGTATGATATTAATAAAACCTGTATGGAACAAATGTTTATATAGTGCTGGCACTTACTTTATGTAGGTATTTAGTGAGCAGACAAGTACTCAAAGGATAAAAAAAATCACGTTCTGCACCAGAGCTCTCCAGAAACTGAAAAATTTGGGCTCAAAGCCATCTCACAGCATGAATTTTCTACTTTTTTAGGAAAATGAAATCATCAGTTACTCGTGTCAAGGATAAAAAATGAATGCAAAAGTGATGAGAAAATGTGTCAAATACAAGGTTCCATAAAAGTTAAATAAATTATGGTAAAACTGTGCATATTTAAATAATGCACAGAGTTTTCATTTATAACCTAATGAATAACATTTCCTGGCAGCAAATTTAGATTTATACAGCCTCCTTTCAAATATTGCCCCTGCTGTTCTCATTGACTTGTACAGGCACAGGAGGTCCAGCTACAGGTTCCTATTTGAAATTTTGCCCATTAAACTGTTGATTATGATTAATTTTGAAATGATTCTTTCCAAGCAAATATGACAAATTTTTAACCTTAAATCGGAAAAATGTATAATGTTAGTATCTGTGAAAGAGAAAACAGAGTTAACGTTTCGGGTCCAGTGTCCCTTCCTCAGAACTGAGGAAGGGTTACTGGACCGGAAACGTTAACTCTGTTTTCTCCTCCACAGATGCTGCTATACATTCTGACTTTGTTTTTGTTCTTGATTAACAGCATCCACAGTTCATTTGGCTTTTATTGTATAATGTTAGTGTTTATTAATAGTCAAAAGACCGGTGAGACATCTCTTTCCCACAGTCAACCTGAAGATATTCTAAAGGACATTTGTCATCATTCATGAGCTGTAGGCATCACATCAAAATTGTGATTGAAAGGTTGGTGCTGAGCCAGTCTTCAGAAACAGCCATAATCCGCATGACCAAGGTACACCTTTAGAAATGAGGCAAGGAGCTGCATGATTTAGGTGAAGGATCATATTGACAAGCCAGAAAGATGTGGAAACTTGAAAGTGATAGTGATCCCATACACCTGCTGTCCTTGTCCTTCCAGGCTTTAGCTCTCAGGCTTTTGTGGGGTGCTACTAAATAAACTTTGGTGAGTTGCTGCAGTGCATCTTGTAGATGGTAAACACTTCTAGCACTGTGTGTCATCAGTGAAGGGAATGAATGAATGTTTAAGATGGTGGATTGAGTGCTAATCAAACAGGCTGCTTTTTCCTGAGAGGCGTCATCATTCAGGCAAATTTCAAGTATCACATCATATTCTTGACTTGTCACTTGTTAGCCACAGGGAAGTGCACAAGTTCGCAGAATACATCTCCTTTAACGTGCTCTGGTGGCCACAGTGGCTTGTTCATTTAACTTTCTGCCATTGAACAATGCAAGCCTGTATGTTGTCCTGTTGATTGCTGTATGGCAGCGCGGACTGCTTCAGTATATGAGACAAACAACTGCAGTTAAACGCAATGACAATGGAGAATGAGATGACATCTCCATTATTTAAAATTATGAATCTTTTAGACTGGGAATTAAACTGACTATATAGGAGAAACAATTCATATGCTGTAAAATTACTTCAGGATTTCACAAGAATGTTGGTGTGTTCACTAAGCTGGGAGGTTTCGTCCCCTTATTAGGTGACATCCTCAGTGCTGTGGAGCCTCCTGGGAAGCACTGTTGTCTTGTGCTGGTTCAAATTTATGTGGCCTGGTTTTGCTGCTTCCAGTCGGTGCCAGTTCTGGCTGTGTGTTGTACTGGAAGCAGCAAAAACCAGGCCATACAAATTTGAACCAGCATAAGACAACAGCACTTCGCAAGAGGCCCCACGGTACTGAGGATGTCACCTAGTCAGGGGACGAAACATGTGCTATCAAACCTCCCACCTTGGCAAACACACCAACATCCACAACCAGCACCTGAGCTACAAATCTTTACTCAAAAACCTAAACCATTTCATAAGAAACCTGGAGAAGAATTTTGTTGATTATTCATCCATGAAATGAGGGTTGTACTGACTAGTCCAACATTTATTGTCCATCTCTAGTTGCATTTGAGAAAGTGGCAGTAAGTTGCCTTCAAAGGCCACTGCAGTCCACTTGGTGTAAGTACATGAAGATAATACCTCTACCTGAAGGTCCAGCAGGAGAGTATGTTTTAAAAAGACATAGTATGAGACATTTACATTTGATAATATTGTTGAAGCAACTAACAATTCCTTTCTGTCAAGTAGCAGTTATAAATGGAGAGATCAGGCTTTAACAGAATAATGCAGCTTCCTGGAGAACGAATTCCAACTTTAATAATGATCTTTACACATTGTTGGAATTTGTGATAATGGTGATTAATACTGGTTTGAGACAGAAGTGTCGTCAGAAAATCTTGTAAGTAACGTTGGTTCTGTTAGCAGTAGTTGTTGAGCCCTTCAGGCTCGTCAGTCGCGGTTGTAGTTTTGGCGGTTGTAGACTGCCAAAAACATGACATAGGGCAAACCAGAAGGAAACTAGCAATCAGGATCATGAACACCAACAAGGTACCAAACGGCATGACCAACTATCACTCATTTCAATACACATGGACAAAGAGGGACACCAATTTGACTGGGACAGCGTAGCCATCTCAGAATAAGCCAAGCAAAGACATTTACGAGAATTCCTGGAGGACAGGCACTCAAACTGGAACTCCATTAACAAATATATAGAGCTGCACCCCCTATACCAACCACTAAGAAGTAATGCCACCCACCCCAGCAAACCGAGACACAGAAATAACAAACAGGACAGAACATCGATGCTTCACCAGAGGTGCACTGATGATGTTACTTAGGACGGTGACAAAACATTTATGAACAAACTTACCAACTCAGCGAGCAAGTCAACAACCGCATCAACAAAACGAGATACAAATCTTCCCACAAACCTTGTGTATGAGAAAACTCTTAGGTGGAAATAAATCTAGAATAGGGAGACTTGTGTTGAGACTTTAGGGCTTAAATATTGCTGGCTTATGAAATGTAGAACAAAATTATTAGTTCTTGCTTTGATTAATTCTAATGTATTCAAAAATTTGTTTAAGAGGCTGAATTTTGCGGTGTAACTTCTTTCAGCTTATAACTGGGGTGACAAATTTCATTTTTTCCCTTCTTCCCTTCCTTCTATCCATCCATTCTTCCTTCTTTCTTCTGTCCTCCCTCCCTACCCCACAGGCAAAGAAACACATTTTTACACTGGGTGGGAATAGCATTGGGAACATTAAATTCAGTCCATCAGTTCTCTCTACAGAGAATCATGGTTTCAGACTTGTTGACTATGTCTGGCATTTTCAGGTTAGATTTCACACTTCCAGCATCGATAGTATTTTATTTAAGTATTGAACAATTCAAGATGATTCAGGGATGATAGACAATGCAGAGAAAAGCTGGGGGCATTGGAAAGATACTCTGGGGGAAAAGTGTCAGCTCTGAATGTGTATCACTTTGTTGAAAAATGCTCATGATGCAGCCATGGTTTGTTTGGAATTCGAAACCCATGTTCTGTTGATCTCTCAGTTCTAAAGCTATGACTCCAATGTTTAATTTTCACAGCATGCATGATCAGTAAATTCAGTCAAATTCTAGACAGTCATATACCCTTTATATACCGTTGTATCAAGAAAACAGGAGGTAAAGGAGAAAAAAAAGCTTAAGTTGCATTTTGGCTGATTTGCACAAGACTAAACCTCTCGCAAGGATTCCTGAAGATAGTCAAGAGGGTGTATTATTAACCATTTGTGACTCCTCATGTTCTGAGGCTGTCCATACCCATATGCAGCAAGAACTGGAGAAATTCCAAGCTTGGGCTGATACTTGGCAAGTAAAGTTCACGCCACACATGTGCAAGGCAATGACAATGGGGAGTCTAACCATTACTCCTTAATGTTCAAAAGGCATGACCATTTACTGAATCCCCTACTATTGACATTCCGGAGGTTTTCATTGACCAGAAATTGAACTGGACCAGCCATGAAAATACTGTGGCTACAAGAACAGGTCAGAGGCTCAGAATCTGGGAAGTAACTCACCTCCTATTTCCCAAATGCCTGTCCACCATTTTACAGGGCATAAGTCAGGAGTGTGTTGGAATACTCAATACTTGCAGCTCCTGTAATACTCAAGATGCTCAATGTCACCCAGGATTAAGCAACCTGCTTAACAGTCAACCTCATCTGTACCTTCAACATTCCACTCACTACACGGCTCATGCACAGTGGCAAAAATGTGTACCATCTGAAAGATGCACTGAAGTAACTCTCGAAAGCTTCTTCAACAACACCTTCCAAATTCACAAACTCTTCCTCATAAAAGGAAAAAGGCAGCAGATTTATCAAATTATCACCATCTGCAAGTTCCTGTTCAAGCCACAGGCCATCCTGAATTGGAACTATATTGCTGTTCCTTTGCTGTTGCTGAGTCAAAATCCTGGAACTTCTGTCCTAACAACACTGTGGATAGTCTTACACTCCAAGGACTGAAGTGGTTCACAAAGGCAGCTCACCATCACTTTCTTCAGGACAATTAAGGATGAGCAGTAAATGCCATTCCATGCAGTGAGATGCACATCCCACAAACAAATATAAAAAAGTGACATGAGGCCAGAGAGTAAGGGTTTATGATAGGAGGATAAGGGTTCCTTGGGTTGAGATTTAACAAATAGTTAATTCAACAGCATTCAGAATTTTATATTTAAATGCTAAACTCAGACAGAAAAATAAATGGGAGTGGAATACTTTGGGATTTGGGAGTTCTGCTTGGATCAGTAATTTGTAAATGCTTGCCTGGAGTTGACTGCACATCACTTTTGATAGCTTTAAGGCAAACAATAGCATGCTTAGATAGGTTTAAAGTGACTTATTCATGCTTCTGCCTTGCATGAGATAACACTCACTATACAGCAAGGCAAAAAAACTAGACATTATGGACTCTAGTGGTATGACACTGTCAACAGGAACATTATAAAGGTTGAATATACTCCAATAAGGTTACTTCTGTAACTGAGACTCTGTTGAAATGGAAAGTTCCCATTAACTATTAGTTCATGTATGGCAGAGAAAAGAAGTATTATAATAACAATTTAAAATTAGTTTTTAACCGGTATTAATAATACTCACTTTAAATTGCTTAAATGTTTACCAAGTATAATTTACAAATCTAGCCAAAGGATCCTACTTTGGATGCTGTGGGTGATGGTGACTGCACACATCAGCTGTGACTCATTCAGGTATCACAATTTCATGAAAGGTTCAGCTATTTCTGTTATAGTACATTTAATGAGAAACTTCAAATTGTGCTATGAAATGTCAATAAAAAAAGACTTACCAGCAACATAAATAGTGTCTGCCAAGTGCACTGTACCATTAGGCTTTTGTCAGTCTTGAACTAGCTTGCTCAGACTTAGTATTATACAAGGAATTTGCAATTACTTGCCGTAGCTTCAACTCACGAATAGATACTTACCTCATGGGCACCTTTGAGGTTGATATTTTGGGAACAGCACATTTAATGTGCTTTCAGACAAAATTGCTACCATGTATCTATCTACCTTCTTAGGTAGATGTAAACGATCTCATGGTACTTTTCAAAGAAAAGCAGAATTCTTCAAGGAAGAACATGATAAACAGATTAACTGGACAGTTAGTTCACAGTTTGTTGTAGAAACTGGATGCATGTGAGTTTTCCTGCCACATGTCCCCATACGACAGAAGTGAATGCGCTTTAAATGTGGAATTGCAATAAAAATATTTAATTGATTTTGAAGTAGTTTTGGGTATTCAGCAGTTGTGAAAGTGCAATACAAATGTAAAATTTATCTTTTATATCTGTAAACAAAATCAGCACACAGCAGATTTTTAAAGAAGTTTCATCAAGAAAACAGGAACTGTCCAGTTTATTTACATTTGAGGATAGAGCCAGAATAAATTTCCATCCTTTTGGCTCTCTGTGTGCTTTGGCTCTGTGAGTAGTACTCAGTCTTGTCTCTGAGTCAGAAGTTTGTGAATTCACTATGCCAGGAGTTCGATACATTTGATATGCAATGGACAACTGATATTTCAGTATAGTACAGTGGGAATGCTGTATCGTCAGAGGAACTGACTTACAGATGGTATTCTGAACGGAGGCTCTGCCATTTTTATGGAGGTAGAAATCTCAAGGTATTATTTGAAAAAGAATATAAAAATGATGAAGGGTCTAGGCCCGAAACGTCAGCTTTTGTGCTCCTGAGATGCTGCTTGGCCTGCTGTGTTCATCCAGCCTCACATTTTATTATATAAAAATGTTCTGCCAGTTATCACACTGCACATAGACTACAAAAGCAGATCAACTGGGCAGAGTCAACGACAAAGTTGCTGGAAAAGCTCAGCAGGTCTGGCAGCATCTATGAAGGAAAAAACAGAGTTATTGTTTCAGGTCTGGCTACCCTACCGCAGAACAAACATTTTATAAACTCCTGTTTTCAGAATAAAACCAGGCTGATTCCAGGTTTAAACTGGAGACAAATTCTGTACAAGACCTCACACCTACAATTCAGTGTCTGACCTGAGATGCCACCTTTTATATGTTCCTATCGCTCTGCCTGTTTGAAGACTGGAAAGTTAAGCAGACACTGATGAAATGTTTAATTATCTTGGGGCAGTGACTTGAAAGAGACTTTGGAATTTGCATCTTAATCAATTGAAACCTGCGTCTCCTTTCTGACAAAGTTTTCCATATCCTGCTTCTGAATGATTAAAGATTCAAAGGAGATAGTCAGTCAGCCATTTTCAGTTTGATCACTCCACTCATACCAGTTGTATGATCCTTTGATTTCCAAGCCTATAATCTCTGTCTGTGTGCTCTCCTCTCACTGCAAGTGGTGAAGGAGCTGTGCTCCAACAGCTTGTGATTTCAAATAAACCTGTTTAACTATTATGTACATAAGAGTATAAGAACATAAAAACTAGGAGCAGGAATAGGCCATTTGGCCCCTCGAGCCTATCCCGCCATTTAATAAGATCATGGCTGACCTTTTTGAGACTCAGCTCCACTTACCTGGCGTGTGATTTTTGACTTTGTTCACTCCAGTGCAACACTGGTACCTATATGTGCTCCATGTTTAATATGTGTGTTTTAACAGCGTGTTTAGATAACTTATTTAAATTCAACTTCATTCAATATTAGTTCATTTAAAATCTCAAATTAATTTCTTCAAGCTGTTTTCAAATGTTTCAAATTCAACAGCAATTCACCAGAAGGCAAGATTAATTCACTGAGTTAATGGACAATGTCAAACTTCATTACATATAATCAAGCAGAACAATACATTCATCTAAAAAATAAGATCTACTTAAATAACCAACTAAAGACACTAATATCAGAAATGCAAAACAGGCCTCAAACTAGATAGCCAAAAGCAGGTTGTAGACAGGATATCTCATCCTTCCTTGGAACAAAATATGCCTCCAGTTTTCATGTGACAGAAATCACTGATTACTGTTGTCGAAAAGTAGGCGTATTTAGATAGTTCTAAATCCTGGCCTAAGGCAGGAACCCACTGCCACTGCTACAGGATGCTTGAAGAATGCAAAAAGAAAATCCTGTTTAATACACAATTTGACATTAAACTGCATGTCCCCTTAATTAGTTCATGAAATCTAATTTTTGAATCGTGGGGTCATGAAGCTGTGCAATGTGGAAACTGACCCTTCGGTCCAACTTTTCCATGCTGACCAGATATCCCAAGTTAAACTAGTCCTAACTTCCAGCATTTGGCCCATATCCCTCTAAACTCTTCCGATTCATATACCCACCCAGATGCCTTTTAAGTGTTATTCGACTGACCTCAACTACTTCCTCTTGCTGCTCATCTTTAATGAACTCTGACATTCAGAGATACTTGAAACCAAACTACAGGCACAGACTGTTTCACTTTCCATGTGGTCGCTGCTTTGTCTTTCTTCCTCCTTTTTAAAGTGCCGTTCTTTTGATCTTTTTTTTTCCAATGTTCCAAAACAATGCAACAGCTTATAAAACAGTATTTGCTATTCCTGGAATTTGAGGAAGTTCCCACACTGAAAATACCTTAAAAAAGGAGCAGCTCTTATAATCAGAGCTTTCTCCCCATCTTTCATCTTGGATTACCCAGAATCCGACATACAACTAGTCAATTTGATTGAACCTCTCAGTATGTATTGTTGTCTCTCACCTTAAGACAATGGAATGTCTTACTGTGTTTCTATTGTTTGAAATATATGGAAGCTTTTATTTGTAAGTGCCCTCCTTACCTTGAGGTTCATGGTCAGTACTAAAGCTAAGCCTTTGGGGGTGCTTTGTTTATGGCCATCTCCCAGTCTATTTTAACAGCAATTCTTAAAAGGCAGTCAGTTAATGAACTTAGTATAAATGATCTATTCTTCAATTACAATACAATTAGAGTGCTTCCTTTAGTCAGTCATCTGCTGCTAATTGCTAGTTGTGATGTGAGCTTGGTTGTGTTTGGAGATTGCTGCTTTGTTGGGTCAGCAGAATGCAGGCATTTGTCAAAAGCCTCTAAAACTGACCAAACTAAGTAAAATACGTCTTAAAACTAGTACTCTAAAGCCCCAGGTCATGTATAACTATAGGATTTAGGAATATAGCACTTATAACTGTCAGAATTAGAACCTGTAAGAGTGATTCAGGTTAGGTTTGTAGCCTGGAGTTCTCAGAAGGCAATGAGGCTTGATAGCATTTGCCGTGCAGAAAAGGGACAATAAAATAATTAATATTTGCTACTGCAACACTGCAGACATCATTTTTCATTTACTTGGAGATGTTGGGTGTCACTGGCTGCACCAGCATTTATTACCCATCCTTTGTTGCCCTTGAGGAGCTGTTAGTGAGATGCTTTCTTGAACTGCTGCCATCCATTTGATGTAAAAGATCCACAATGACCTTAGGGAAGAAAATCAAGGATATTGACACAATGACACATGAGGAACAGCAATATATTTCCAACTCTGGATGGTGAATGGTTTGGAGGGCTGGTGCAGGTGTATGTACACCATTTTCAGGTGGTAGTGTTCCCATATATCTGCTGCCCTTGTCCTTCTAGATGATAGTGGCCATGAGTTTGAAAGGTAGTGCCTTAGGAGAGTTAGTGAATTTCTGCTGCTACTGAGGAAGTTTGAAGGAATGGGTGCTTATGGATGTGGTGTCAGTCAAATAGCCTGCTCTGTCCTCGATGTTGTCAAGTTTCCTGAGTGTTGTTGGAGCTGCACTCAACCAGGCAAGGGGGATGTATTCCATCATTCTCCTGATGTGTGCCTTGTAGATAATGGGCAGACTTTGAGAAGTCAGGAGGTGAGTTACTTACTGCCAACCACTGACCTTCTCTTGTAGCCACTATGTTTATATGGCAAATCCAGTTCTGTTCAACATTTTTGTCAATGGTAACATTCAGGATGTTGATAGTCAGGGATTCATGATGGTAACACCATTGAGCATCAAGCGGGGTGGTTAGATTTTCTGTTATTGGAGATGGTCATTGCATGTTACTTGCCATTTTTCAGTGCAAGCATGGATACTGTCCAGGTCTTGGTGCATTTGAACACAGACAGTTTCAGTGTCTGAAGAGTCACGAATGGTTCTGAACGTTGTGCAATTACCAGCAATATCCCCATTCTGCCCTTATGATGGAGGGAATGGGATTGATAAGCAGCTGTAGATGGTTGTGCCTAGAACACTATCCTGAGAAACTCCTGCAGAGATGTCCTGGAGCTGAGATGACCAACCTTCAGCAACCATAACCATCTTCCCATGTGTCAGGTATGACTTCAGCTACTGGAGAGTTTGTCCCTGATACCCATTAATTGAAGTTTTGCGAGGTCTACTTGATGCCACACTTGGTCATTTCTGACTTTGATGTCCTAGGCTGTCACTTTCATCTTACCTTTGGAATTCAGTTCTTTTGTCCACATTTGAACTAACACTGTAATGAGATCAGGAGCTGAGTGGCCCTGGTGGAACCCAAACTGAGCAGGTTATTGCTGAGCAGGTGCTGCTTGATAGCACTGTTGATGGCACCTTCCATCACTTTACTGATGATCATGTGAAAGAGGAGATTTTCTTCGAGCCTGCACCAAGGCTCACTGGAGCACTACAGCAGGCCAGCCACAGAAAGGTTCAAGTGGGAACACACTGGTGTGCTGAAGTGGCAGGCGGCTGGAAGCTAATGGTCATTTTTATAGAAAGAAGGTCGGTGTTCAGCAAAGCGGTCACCCATTTGAACAGCCTGCAATATACAGAGGATGAATGATAAGAGGCTAGTAAGAAGGGCACTTGAAAATTCAAGTCTGGATGACAAAACACAGCAGTAAGAGTTGAATTTCTGTCAGAGAACAGCAAATATATAAAGAAGAAGGAACATGCATTATGGGTAAACAAAGTGTTATGGTTTCGAACTTAGAGATTTTATAGCTTGCTGACTTCACTTTTTCCAATATTGCAAGACTCAATGAAGAGCTCTGTTCCTTCGAGAAGCGGGTGATCAGCTGTGTTGGACAGGCGTAAATACCTCTGCTGTTAAACTATTGGCAGTCAAAACCGTTATTGTCACCAGTGTCAAACCCACATATGATATTTGAGGCGACTGTGCCAAATGGTACTAAATGAAACTGTCTCATTTGTGTATTCTCTCCAAGGGCAGCATCATCTTTAGTTCATGTTGCAGGATTCCCAATGAGAGCTGCCCCCTATCAGCAGGAAACCAGCAGTATAAGGTAATAATAAGGTAGTTGATGGATGCACAGCCTTTAATTCCATGCATGATTGCTCTGCCTCCAGGCAAGGCAATGATTAAAGTCTGTTTACATATTTTTTCAATCAATCTGTTTAGAGATGTTGTTGCACACCTCTGGACCAGGTAGGACTTGAACCCAGGCCTCCTGGATCAGGGCAGGGACAATGGCACTGCACCACAAAAGCCCCTTTCCCAGTCTCTTTACAACAGATTGCTTGATGGAATGCATTTGCTTTTAATGAGAGGTTGGCATTCAGTCTGTGATGTTTTATACAAAGACGAAGCAATGCTACTTCGGTTCCTTGATCCCCTTTTATTTGTAAATAGCAACCTGCTTTGTCACCTTCCAAGAGGTAGCAAGACTCTGTCTTGTTTGTCCCTGCATACCTGCAAAGAAAGTCATTTGTTCCTGTTTATCCCATACTACCAGAGGCAGTGAGGAACCTAGGTATTGCTGAGCACTGATTCTGTATTTTCATCTGCATAGCCCACCATGAGTACTGTGGGGTTCAAGCTTCTGTGCAGTTAAGAAAAGATCCTGCTCTTCTGGTTTTGGTAATCAGACCCCACTGCTATCCAGTATTTCTCATGGCAACTATGAAAGCTATTACTTTCCCAGAATTAATCCTCACCAGAGTATGAGAAAAGAGAAACTTGTTTGAAAAGTTTAACACTTATGGCCTGTCAGTGGGCTATGGCTTCGTTGTGGGTACTCCATGGCATAGGGAGCAGTTCCGGTGGCAATTACACATTCCCAGCAACAGGTCCGCCTGCCCTCAATGACCACACCCCTAAACCCCTTATGCCTGCTTAACCCGGTACCTTCAGACCCCACTTACCTGTTTCAAGGCCAGATGGCCACTCTTTGTGTTGCCCCAGCAAAAACTACTGCTCACTGTGACAGTATTGAGCCCTCTGATAGGGCTGGCACCTCTGGACAGCAGATTTCCTGCTGGGAGCCCTGGAGGCAGCCATTGAATTTGCCACTGGTGGCAAACTGGAGCTCCCAGAAGGAGTTTGTCAGTGATCTCTCTGCGCTGCTCCAATCTCTTCCACTTCCAATCTCTGCTAAACTCTGTCCTGTCACAATTGACCCAGATGGGTAACACAATCAAAAGGTGAAATAAAAAAAACAAAAGCAAAGAAAATGAAATAAACTGGGAAATTCTGGATGTGTACAACAGGTCAATCAAAATTTGTAATCAGAAATATAAGTTATGGCATTTGAAGTGTTTACCCTTAGCACAAGTTACTATTGGAGTTTATTTGTTGGAACTCTGACACATATTCATCTTTTACATGCATTTGTTTCTTCCTGCAGCCCACTTTGGAACATGTTAAATTTCAAAGGAATACTGCAATAGTGCTCCTATGGCAAATGGAGCCTATTGAGTATGATTGTTCATACCAATGCTGAGCTAAAGCAATGTGTCTTGTCTAGCTTCAACGTGTTAGGAAATTGAATGGAGAGGCTGAATTTATAAACATTGTTGTGATCTAGGGGGTTTGTTCATATAAAATGGTAAAAGTATGCAGTCACCACAGCATCATGCTGAAATGAGTTTGAGGGCTACCTATATCACAGTATAAAGATTTACAGAGGTACTTTCATAGCACAAAATTGCATGTGCCACTGGAGCAATATTTTGAAGGACTAGTCAGAGTCAGAGCATACACACGTAATTGCAAAGATAAAATTCATGAACCATGAATACTTGCCTAATTTTTTTTACTCAGCTTTGTTGCTTGTTCCTAACAGCCCTTTTAGTTAAATATATGTGCTGGCAGAATGAGGTTTGGAGATGTGAAGGCAGTGAGATAGTTGATAGTTGAGTTTCAAGATAGTTGACATAAGATAGAGACAGTGACAAAAATAACGTATATGAAAACTAACCAATGTGCAAGTGCTCATGAATGTGTGTATTGAGTGGTTTTGGGAGTTAAAGCAATATTTAATTTACAAAGCCTGATTATGACACTGGTTATTGGCAATCCAGTTTCAGTGAGGATCATTGTCAGTATCCTGAACAGTCCGTGGACTGAGATCCTGGTGATCCTGCTAAGTGGTTTGATGGCAAAATTATTCAATAAGCAGCAAGTAATGATGATCTTGGAAACCTGGTAAAGTCTTTCCTTTTTCCCCTTTTAAAAAATCACTGTGGGCCATTGGCGTGGCTGGCTGGCTAGTATTTATTACCCATCCCTAGTTGCCCTTGAGAAATTGGTAGTGAGTTGCCTTCTTGAACAACTGCTGGTTATGCTGTATGTTGACCCAAATGCTCTTGGAGATGGAATTCCAGGATTTGGGCCTAGTGATAGTGAAGGAACGACAATAATGTCAGGATGGAGAGTTGATCGGAGAGTAACTTGTAGGTGGTGGTGTTTCCATGTATCGGCTTACCTTGTCTTTTCCAAAGTGGATTTGGAAGGAGCTGTTTAAGGATCTTTGGTGAATTTCTGTAGTGCATCTCATACATTGTACCATCTGCTGTTACTGAGAGTCAGTGGTGGAGGGAGTAGATGCTTGTGGATGTGATGCCAATCAAGCAGTGGCTTTGCCTTGGATGGTGTCAAGCTTTTTGAGTGCTATTGGAGCTGGTCCCATCTAGGCAAGTGAGGAGTATTCCATTACACTCCTGACTTATATCTCGTCGTACACGAGGCATGTTTTTAATGTAGGGGGAACAAGTTTTGAAAAGAACATGAGGGGCCACCTTTTTACACAGAGAGTGGTTTGTGTGTGGAATGAACTGCCTGAGGAAGATGTAGGTATAATGGCAACATTTAAAAGACTTTTGAACAAGTGCATGAAGAAGAAAGGTTTGGAGGGATAATGAGCCAAATGGGACTAATTTAGTTTGGGAACATGGTGGGTGTGGACAAATTGAACTGAAGGGTCTGTTTCTATGCTGTATCATTCTTGGACACTTGACTGTACTTGCCACAGTAATCCTAGTTTCTGACCTGCTCTGCGCCGAATCCAGTTGAGTTTCTGGTCCACGGTAACCTCCAAGATATTCATTTTGGGAGATACAGTGATGGTAACACTATTGAATGTCAAGGGGTGGAGGTTAGTGTGTTTCATATTGAAGATGGCTATTGTTTGGCATTTGTGTGGTGCAAATGTTACCTGCTAATGTCAGTGCAAGCCTGGATATTGTGCAGGTCTGGTCTATTTTCCTTTATTCATTAATGGAATGAGGGCCTCACTGGCTAGGCCAGCATTTATTGTTTATCCCTAATTACCCAGAGGGCAGTTTAGTGCCAACCACATTGCTGTGGGATGAGAATCGTGTGTAGGCCAGACCAGGTAAGGATGCTAGTTTTTCCAGACAATTGATAAAGCATTCATGGTTATCATTAGTTTCTTAATTCCAGATATTTATTAAATATACCTTCCACCATCTGCCATAGTGGGATTTGAACTCGGGTCCCTGGATGTTATGTGGATGTCTGGATTAACAGTCCAATGATAATACCACTAGGCCATCACCTCCCGATGTTGTATTTGAACATGGGCTGCTTCTGTATCTGAGGAGTCGTGAATGGTGCTAAACATTATGCAATCATTGGTGAACATCCCCACTTCTGACGCCAAGATGAAGCGAAGATCATTGCTGAAGCAAGATGGGTGTCTAAACCAGAATATATTCTCTGGTTTATAGAGATAATGACAGTATTACTTCAAGACATCTATACAATACTCAATAATGGTTTCAGCAATTCTGTAGATCTCACCAGATCCTCATTACCTTGTTGTTGTGGGAATTTCATCCATCAGGACTGAAAATGGATGTCTTTGTTTCTAGTCGGTCAGTTTTATGAAAAATAAGCAAACACATGGTATTGCCTTAAAGCAAAGAAATCATGACTTTGCCTGCTTACTGTGAGTTTTCATTCATATCCTGTACTGCTGGTTACTGTCCATCTGCCATGGTATTGTTTGCAGAGAGCACAACAAGAGTATTCCACTCAGGTGAAAATAACATCAATGCTCCCTTTGAAGATGAGATGCTAGGATATGGAGAAAAGGAATGCAGGTAATCTTTGCTGTACAGAATGACTGTGTGCAGATTGGTTCAATAATTCTTAGCATATTCCAGCCAGATCTGGCTATGGGTACTTGAACTAGTTGTGCATCAGATATGCTTATTTGCTTTGGCAGAACAGAAGCTTTTGAGGTAGTCTTATTGAGGCTTTCTAGATTATGGGCACAAATTGGTCAAGGAAATTTGTTCTCTTTGGTGAAGCAGAACATTATGAGTAAGAAAAGACATTTGGGAAATTTTTACTTCTAAACTACCCACTTGGAATAAGTTGACACTGAAGACTACAAATGGATTTAAGAAACAAATTGTATAGTTTTCCACAGAGAGAAATGATTAAGAGACATGATTTGAAGGAGATTAGAATGTAAAGAATAGGATTAAGCCATTTGGTCTCTTGAGCTTGCTCAACCATAAGATCATAACAGATCTGACTTTACTCCACTTTCCTGTGTTCTGCTATGCCTCATAACTCTGAACTCCCTTGTAAATCATAAATCTGTTTCTCTCAGCCTTAAATATATGCAATGATCCAGCTTTCCCTGCTCTTTGGGGAACAAAATTCCAAGGATTAATGACCATGAAGGAAACCATCCTCCTCATCCCTGTCTTAAATAGGACTCCTTATTTTTGAACATTGCTCCCTAGTTCTAGATTACCCCATGAGGGAAAACATCCTCTCAGCATTACTCTGTCAAGATCCCTCAGAATTTTATGAAGGTTAAATAAGAGATCAGCCCTCATTTGTCTAAACTCCACTGTGTATATAACAATCCCCTTCATCTCAGAAATCAATCTTCTCTGAACTACTTCTAATGTAAGTAAAAAAATGAGGTGCACCTATTAAAAACGATAGGTGCATTGGGCATAGGAGGCCACCTCTTTCTGAAACCTTGCACACTATAAACAATCCATTTAAATCACCAACGTACAGAAAGGAAGGTTATGTGGCCAAGAATTCCAACGAGCTGTCAGATCAGGTATTAACTTCAAAAATTAGCACAGAGGCTCATAATAACCCAACTACTAACAAGGAAAGAAGTCAAAAGAAAACAGTGAAAAAAGCATAAAATCCACATTACTGTATCCTATCCATTGCCTTCAGAACATCGAGTTCACTTTTGAAAGAACAGCTCTTTCAAAGACGTATTCTTTATGTCAGGCTCCTGCGTTCTATAATTGAGTAAAACAATGTCCAGGATGATCCCATGTAGATGTTAAAGTGAAGCTCGGAAGTGAAAATGAAATATAATGGTTGATGTAAATCTGAAATAAAACTGAAAATGCTCGAAATACCCAGCAGGTCAACTTTTCCGCATCTCTAACAAACTTACAGTGGTTCACAGAGAGACAGGCAATTGGAGAAGGCCCATATTCAGTCTTGCAATATTGACACTGTCAATTAGGACTTGAGGAGGATATACTTTTAGATATGTGGCCTGGTGGAACACCCCTGTCCTTCCTGGCCCACAGGAAATGATGAACAAGCTTTGTGGAGTCAATAGCTCCTGCCTGAATGTCAATGGCGAGGGTGGTGACTTCTGGGAAAACTATGCAGTGGGAGTGAATTTGAAATTACGCTCAGAATTGCACTGTGGGATCCAAAATCAGTAACGTTAGTGATCTGTTCATTATTCTGCAATAGGATACTCAGGCACTCTAAGACTTGTCATCATAAAAAAGTTTTACACTCACTTCATTTCTCTAATCCATTGTAAACTCTATTCTCTGCCACTGGTCGAGGCTTTGTTGACATCAATATATAAACAAACCATTTATTATCAGCCAGCTGGGTGACCAGGGCTGTGCCAGTTTATCAAACATTCCAGATAATCGAGAGGTCACATATGTGAAATCACTCACTAAGTAACAGAGTAATGCAGGGGGTATACACATCACTGTTATATGTACTTTATTTACAGCACAAATCATCCAAGTAATAATGCAACTTTGCCTTAAATAAAACTTATAAGAAGAGAGCCTTCTCGCTCACATCCCCAACTGACTACCTAGACCTCATGGCATTTGCAAGGAAATAGATTCAAAATTGAATCAACTGTTGATATTTCATGTGGTCATTCGATGAAACAACATGTATATTTACATTGAGATCAGTAAATTAGAAAAGGTATAATAATTGGACAGAATAATACAGTAAATGTTGCAGTATTTGAGGTATACAATTTTTGCCGTTTTATCAGGAGTGCCTGCTCATAAGATGCCGGTTAAAAAAACTTTTGCCGTATATATTTCTCTTCCCATTCTCATACAAATCCAGGAATTTTAACATCTGAACTATCAAAAGAAGAATATAAAATGTTTTTCCTGCTGTTTTAAGGGAGGCTTTAAAACAAATAGGTAACCTTAATATATGTGAGGTGGAGAACTGACAAAAGTGCATAAAACATTTGTGTGAAAAACTACTGACAGAAGTTACAACCTTACTGCCATTTAAGAATAACTCTTTATTGATGAACTTATTTTTGGTGTATTTTGTGAATCCCAGTGCAAGTGGGAGGTAACTTGCCCCTTCAACCTCCACCTCGGACCGTTGTTGCATGAGACAAAAGGTAACTTAAGCACAAAACAAGGAACAGAAGGTTATTTTTTTTTAAAACTCAAGTCTTTTTTACTGCTCTGGGAAAATGATTTAAAAGCTTAAGCTAATCTTCATGTATGATTTTGTTACAAATAATCACCGCAGGAGTAATGGAAAAAAAATTGTTGGAACATTAAAGTCTGACTTGGACCAATAAAATTGCCTTACTTTTTGCCAAGGAGGATGCAAAGAGATTTACAGACTTTGGGCAGAACCACCCCCACCCCTGCGGTGTGGTGAGAGAGTGGCGAGTGGGAGGCCTAAATAGGCTGAGATTGAAAAAAAAAGTCAGCTTCTCAACATTGAGAAAATGTTGCCTGATTTTCCCCTAGAGCCTTAATTGTGAGTTCAGAATTTTAGCCGAGAATGGTGATGAGTATTGTATTTGCATCTCATTAATACTCCAACTGACCCCACTAACAGTCCAGTTCCAATCTTCTGTCCTCTCATGAGAATCCAGATGGTGCAAAAATTGAAATAATCACGCTTTCACTAACGTAGTGATGCCACCCGCTTCCCTTTAATTTGCTTTTCTTCAGCCTTTGTGCCTTGGCTTATTTTTTAGCACAGATGGAGAGGCAGGAAATTCATAGTCACAAGACCATAAAATGTAAGAGCAGAAGCAGGCCATTCGGGCCAGTGAGTCTGCTCTCTCATTCAATTAGATCATGACTGATCTGATAATCCTCAACTCTACTTTCCTGCCTTTTCCTCACACCCCTGATTCCCTTACTGATTAAATATCTTTATGTCCCAGCCTTGAATATACCTAATGACCCAGCCTCGACAGCCTTCTGCAGTAAATAATTTCACAGATTCACTCCACTCTGAGAGAAGAAATTCTTCCTCAAGTGTGCAACCCCTCCTTCTGAGATTATGCCTCTGGTCCAAGATTCTCCCACAAGGAGAAACAACTTTTCATCATTTATCCTGTTGAGCCCTTTAAGAATTTTGTGTATTTCTGTAAGGTTGCCTCTCATTCTTCAAATGCAATGAGTAAAAGCAAAATCTACCCAACCCCTCCTCATAAGAAAACCCCTACATGCTTAGAATCAACCTAGTGAACTTTCAATGGACTACCTCAAACACCAGTATTTCCTTCCTTAAATGAGGTAACCATAACTTTTCACAGTATTACAGATATGGTCTGATTAGTGCTTAATTTATTTTAGTAAGACACATTGGGGAAAACCAAACAGTAAATGTTTCAGTAAAACAGAAGTTGGGCATGTTGCTGGATGGTACCATTTTCAAGAATGCAGAGTACAAATTATGACCAGAAGCAAATCACGTTGTGAGCGCTGACTGTCTCCTTGACATGTAAATTCAACAGGCCTTATGCTAACAAAGGGCTTAAAAGTGAAACCCTATGTTTCCATATGTCAGTCACATTCTGTGGCAAGCTCTGGAAGACCACACATTACACTGCCGTACTCTCACACAAAACTGTAAATATGCAAGGACATGGTCTATGATATGGAAGGGACCCTTTTCCTTTGGGGGTGGCGTGTGTTTCTTTGCAGCTTACTGGCAGAAATGTTCTCCCAAAGAAGCATAAACTCTTTGGTGGTCCACCATGCAAATGGGTAATGTCATAACCCTTGAAGCTCCCTATCGTATCATGACAATGAGCTCTTTAGGAAGCTTCCACGCCCACAGTGTAAGACGGAATAACATGAGGCTTCACTGTGATGGATGTGAGCATCAGGAGTTTCTTAAACAATACTGCATGAACTTTCTGACATTCCCCACAGATAATCTGCTTATGAAATTAACATGGAGAACACCATTGCTAGAGTTGTTATGGCCTCGTTGATTGTTCAGAGACAATGCAGAAGGGAAAAACAATTAGAACATCTTCAAGAAGCCCAGCAGGAGAGAAAAAACTCCAATAGCTGCTGCACAGACTCCAGAGAGAGAAGTAGCAGACGAAGATCCCCTTAGGTGGCTTATGAACATTAACAAGGCCCCAGATCTGGCTGTCATTTCCTTCAACTTTCTGAGTGACACAGCAGGCATCCTAAATGGTTGTTCTGCTCCATCTTTGCAGTATTATGATATCTACTGAAGAAATGTTTCGAGTCTGGTGACCGTTCCTCAGAAAGTTCTGACGAAGGGCCACCAGACCTGTCATGTTTATTCTGTCTTTTACCTTCACAGATGCTGCCAGGGCTGGTGAGCTTTTCCAGCAACTTTGTTTTTGTAGCGATGAAAATGCCGGTTAATAAGCAGAAGGTAGGGTGGGGGGAGGGGGTAAGGAGTAAACAATAGTTGGCGATGAAGCCCAGTGAGAGAGAAGAGCAGTTAGACAGGCGAAGGGGTGGATAACGACCTAGCTAGGAGGGTGAATAGGGACTGTTAGTGGGGACTGTTAGAGGCTAACAATGTATGATCTATCATAGAAGATTCTATGATGACAAGACCTCGTTGTGGTGGTTGAGTTAGGAAATGGGAGAGCTCAAGCACTAAAGCTGATAAACACAATATTGAATCAGTGATAATGGGAACTGCAGATGCTGGAGAATCCAAGATAATAAAATGTGAGGCTGGATGAACACAGCAGGCCCAGCAGCATCTCAGGAGCACAAAAGCTGACGTTTCGGGCCCTGACCCTTCATTGGATGAAGGGTCTAGGCCCGAAACATCAGCTTTTGTGCTCTTGAGATGCTGCTGGGCATGCTGTGTTCATCCAGCCTCACATTTTATTATCTTGAACGCATATTGAATCCAGGAGGCTGCACGGCTCTCTGGTGGAAATTGAGCTACTGTTCTTCCAGCTTCTGCTGTGGTTCGCTGGAGCACTGTAGCAAGGCTGAGACATAGATATTAGCCAGGGATCAACGTGGTGAGTTGAAGTGGCAGGAAACTGGAAGTTCAGGGTCTTTTCTGCAGACAGAATACAATTGTTCTGCAAAGCAGTCACACAGACTACGTTTCATTTCCCCAATGTGGAGGAGACCACATTGCTAGCAGCGAATGCAGTTGACTAGATTGTGGGAAGTGCAGGTGAAGTGCTGCTTTGCCTGGAAGGTATGTTTGGGCTCTTGGATAATGAGGAGGGAGGAAGAAAATGGGCAGGTGTTATGCCTTCTATGGTTGCAGTGGAAGGTGCCATGAGGCTGTGGAGGTGGTAGAGCTGGGGGTGAGCTTTATTGGGACTGAAAGAAGAGTGGACCAGGGTGTTCCGGAGGGAACGATCCCTGTGGAAAGCTGACAAGGGAGGGAGGAGAATATGTGTTTGGTGGTGGCATCTCGCTGGAGGTGGCAGAGGTGCCCTAAAATCTGAGTAGATTTTCCTTGTGCCTATGAAAAGTCATTGGGGAAGAGGTGACAAAGGCACTGTTACAGTTAACAAGGAATCATTGATGAAGGGAAAAGAAAAGATGGACCTCCAATGAGATTCCACTCAACATTGAAAATGTCAGATAAAGCAAGTCCAAGGAACTAAATATATTTTAGTTTAACATTATGAAACCCTTCCTCAAAGATACAACCAAAAAAGATCTACAAGCTGAAAGTATAAAAGAGTTGTCAGTGCAGAGTTAAACATGAAGTTTGTGTTGTATCTGATCGGGTTTGTGGTATTAAATGAAGAAATAATTCTTTTAATTCATCATGGGATGGGAGGATCACTGGCTAGGCAGCATTTATTGCCCATCCCTAAGTGTCCAGTGAGCATTTAAGAACCAACCACATTGCCGTCAGTCTGGAGTCACATGTAGGTCAGACCAGGTGTGGATGTCAGATTTCCTTCCCTGAAGGACATTGATGACAAATAAAAAGTAAGGTAGACAAAGGAAATGCAGCAGATACAATATTTTGGGATTTATAAGAGGTTTTTGATAAAATATGATATTGTAGATTTGTGACTAGAGTCAGAGGATAGGTGGTACAGTGGTCAGCACTGCTGCCTCATAGCACAAGGGACCCGGGTGACTGTCTGTGTGGAGCTTGCACATTCTCCCTGTGTCTGTGTGGGTTTCCTCTGGGTGCTCTGGTTAAAAACCAAGGCAAAATTACTGATGCTGGTTTAAGAGCCAAAACTAATTTACTTCGTACAATTAACTTTGACAATTAAACTATAAAGCAGCCTTGCATTTGTCCTGTAATCAAGCTTTGGAAAGTAACAATGGACCTCTTCCAACACTATTCAGTGGCACTCAGCGAAAGAGATGTGCGTGTTTGAAAGGCTGGCAGCATCTAGTGGGCAGGACGTCCCTGTCCTTATGCCATGGAAAGCCTGGTTGCCCAGTTGGCTTGTAATTCAGTGGGCCTTCCTGAAATGAGGCCTTGCAAGCTTCTCACCAGTTGTTTAACTGGTGGTCAACACCCCCTGTTTCAATAGAAACACCGTTACCTTCCTGTGCCTGTATCAATGGTGAATTATTTGGAAGTAAATAAGTTCTGCTCTGCCTCATAAAGAAAAGAATCTGCCTGAGTGTGGCATCTATTTATTTGGTCCAGGTGGCATGTCTAACAGTTTGGTCAAAGTAAATTGCCTCTGATATTCTACTTAACTGTTTTGTAAAAATTAGATATCTGCTGTGACTTGGCAAATATACACACCTGTGCAGATTGTCATAACATTGTCGTCTTCTTTAGCCTAGACAGAGGGACGCTTCTATAATCTGCTGGCCAAAACATATCTACAACAAAAATGCTGGAAAACAACAGTAGAAATGTGTCCAGCACTAAAGGGAAGAGCTTATGTGCCACACAGTTGTTAGCTATAATGCTCTAATACTGGCTGTTATTGCAGGACTATCAACACAAATCCATTGTTTACTTTGCAATCTCTCTGTTCTATCTTTTCAATGGTACCACACATGGCCTGTGAATGGAACAGAAAACTCCTTGAGGCATTTGAGGCGACTCTCCATATGGAAGAATAACGACTGGAAAGCTAAGAATGTTATCCAGCTAATTCCCCTCTGATTGAAAATTGCATTGTTCATTCCCTTGACCTAATGAATCCTTAACAGGAGCTGAATCATGAACCAATAGTCTGAACTGAGAGAGATAACATGCTAAATCCTGGTGACAAAAGTATTGATCCCTTTGATATTGGCCTAGCCATTTGGGGATCAGAAAGCTGTTGGGACCTTTAACAAAATGTGTCTGACTGACTTTTAAAGAGCAGAAAATCTTCCAGTATCTACAGGGAAGGCTTCAGTAAGTACAAGCTACGCTGATTATTATTAATAAAACAAAATCTTCACCACATATCACATTGTCACTAACCGTCTCTCATATTAGGTTAAATACACAATGACTCATGCATTAGGAAATGTGAAGCCTGTTTCCAAATTATATTCTGTTCACTAAATTCCTTAGGAATTAAGAAATTAAGTATTGTATCCTGTCCTTCATTCTTGAATGTAGTTCTTTCTACAAGCCCAGCATCCCACTGGTAACATAATCCTTTTCAACAGTGAGTCTTGAAATCAAAAGGGCATCAGAGCTTGAGCTCAATCTTGATTTTGTCAGGAAGCCACACTTTCCATTTCCCTGTGGTTATTAGTTACTAATAAGTGAAAAGCTTAGCTGATTGTCCCACCCAAATAGCACTGTGATCAATTTTCTTTCCTATGAACCATGAATAAAATCTGTGTTGTGTATCATTTTTTAAAAGCTTTCAATCACCTCAAAATCCAAACCCTCCCTCTATTGACCCCTTCTCCTGCCTCCAACACAACCCCTCCTCCCGGACACCACCCCAAGCCCTCCTCGACATCTTCATCTCCAACTGCCGTTGAGATATCAATTGCTTCAACCTCTCTACCCCTGTCACCCACTCCAACCTCTTTCCTGCAGAATGCGCAGCCCTCTGTTCCCTCCGCTTCAATCCAAAACTCACCATAAAACTCTCAGACAAGGGAGGCACAGTTGTCGTGTGGCACACTGATCTCTACATCGCCGAGGCCAGGTGCCAACTCTCTGACACCTCCTACTATTATCCCTTTGATCATGACTCCACCCCCGACCACCAAACCATCATCTCCCAAACCATCCACAGCCTCATCACCTCAGGTGACCTCCCACCTACAGCCTGCAACCTCATGGTTCCCCAACCCCGCACCACACACTTCTACCTTCTTCCAAAAATCCTCAAGCGTGACTGCCCTGGTCGACCCATTGTCTCCGCCTGCTCCTGCTCCACTGAACGTATCTCCACCTATCTGGACTCAATTTTCTCCCCCTTGGTCCAGGAACTCCTTACCTATGTCTGTGACACCATCCATGCCCTCCACCTCCTCTAAAACTTCCAATTCCCTGGTGCCCAACATCTCATCAAATCCTTGGATAAGCATATGGATAATGTCGGATTATGTTGGGGGAGGGGATTAGATTTGTTCACAGGTCAGCGTAATATCGAGGGCCGAAGGGCCTGTTCTGCGCAATATTTTTCTATGTTCTATGTTTACCATGGACGTCCAGTCCCTATACATCTGCATTCCCCATACAGATGCCTAAATGTCTTCCTCTTCTTCCTGTCCTGCAGGCCCGACCAGTCCCCCTTCATTGACACCCTCATCTGATTAGCCAAACTTGTCCTCACCCTCAATGACTTCAGTTTCAATTCCTCCCACTTCCTATAGACAAAGCGGGTGGCCATGGGCACCCGCATGGGCCCAAGCTATGCCTGCCTCTTTGCAGGTTACATGGGACAATCCCTCTTCCGTACCTACACCGGCCCTAAACCCTACCTCTTCCTCCGTTACATTGATGATTGCATTGGTGCCGCCTCGTGCTCCCACGAGGAGCTCAAACAGCTCATCCACTTCACCAACACCTCCCACCCCAACCTTAAGTTCACCTGGACCATCTCTAATACCTCTCTCTCCTTCCTGGACCCCTCTGTTTCCATCTCTGGAAACCACCTAGAAACCAATATCCATTTCAAGCCCACCGACTCCCATAGCTACCTAGAATACACCTCCTCCAACCCACCTTGCTGCAAAAATGCCATCCCCTATTCTCTATTCCTTCACCTCCGCTGCATCTGCTCCCAGGAAGAGGCATTCCACTCCTGTACATGTCAGATATCTTCGTTTTTCAAGGACCGCAACTGTACCCCCCTCAGAGGTTGAGAACGCCCTTGACCATATCTCCTACATTTCCCGCAACTTATCCCTCATACTCTGTCCCTGCAGTGACAAGCAAAACAGAATCCCCCTCGTCCTCATGTACCAACGCGTCATCCTCCGACACGACCGCCATCTGCAATCCGACCTCACCACCAAAGACATTTTTTCCTCCCCAACCCTTATCTGCTTTCCGGAGGGACCACTCTCTCCATGACTCTCTGATCTGCTCCACACTCCCCTCCAGCTCCACTTTTCCCTGCAACCGCAGGAAGTGCTATACCTGACTCTACACCTCCTCCCTCACCCCTATCCCAGGCCCCAAAAAGACTTTCCACATCAAGCAGATGTTCATCTGCACATCTGCCAATGTGGTATACTGCATCCACTGTACTGTTGTGGTCTCCTCTCCATCGGGGAAACCAAGCGGAGGCTTGGGTACCGCTTTGCAGAACACCTACACTCGGTTCGCACTAAACAACTGCACCTTCCAGTCGCGAACCATTTCAACTCCCCCGTCTCACTCCTCAGATGACATGTCAATCCTGGGCCTCCTGCATTGCCACAATGATGCCACCAGAAGGCTGCAGGAACAGCAACTCACATTCCGATTGGGAACCTTGCAACCCAATGGCATCAATGTGGACTTCACAAACTTCAAAATCTCCCCTCCCCGAATTTTGTCCTAAAAACAGCCCAGCTTGCCCTCGCCTCCCTAACCTGTCCTTCCTCCCACCTATCCCCTCCTCCCACTTCAAGGCCCATCCCCATCTCCAACATACTAATCTCATTTCCCCCACCCTTGACCTGTTTGTCTTACCTGGACTGACCTATCTCCTCCCTAACTCCCCACCTACACTCACCTTTACTGGCTCCATTCCCCCCCTCTTTGACCGGTCTATCTCCTCTCACCCTATCTTCTCCTCTATCCATCTTCTATCTGCTTCCCCCTCTCTTCCTATTTATTTCAGAACCCCCTTCCAGCCTCTCATTTCTGAAGAAGGGTCGAGGCCCGAAACACCAGTCTTTCTGTTCCTCTGATGCTGCTTGGCCTGCTGTGTTCATCCAGCTCTACACCTTATTATCTGAAATCTTAATCTGTATGTTTTTGTGACTTCTGTCTGATAGCTTCATAAATCTTTGTTGTAGGGGTTCTTCAACCTTACAAATGACATTTTCTACAAACAATCTATTGGTTAGAGACCTTTGGGCAGGGTGAAACCTGAGTCAAAAAAGTTGGAACAAACAAAACATAAATTGCTGGAGAAACTCAGCCAGACTCACAGCTGGCCGTCCCTGGACTTGAAATGTTAACCCTGTTTTCTCTCCGTAGATGCTGTCAAACCCATTGAGTTTTGTCTGCAATTTCTGTTTTTGTTTCATATTTATGAAGTCGTTTGTTTTATCAAAGTCTTGGAACTTGCTACTTAACAGCACAATGGGAGATCCTACACTATAGAGATTACACCAGTTCACAAGGGTTCATCACCATCTTTGCAACAGCAATCGGGAATAGTTAATGAATACCCATCTCACCAAAGAGAACCACACACTGAGAATTGTTTAAAAAGAGCTTATTCTCAGTTCTGATGAATAGTCATCAAATTCGAAACATTAACTCTGCTTTCTCCCCACGGATGCTGCCAGACCTGCTGAGTTTTCATGCAGGCATTAGAAAACAAGAGCAGAGTTATCCCAACTGAATGAAGGTGGATTCCAGAGCATATTGGTTAAGAATGCTTTGAAAATGACGAGTAGGATTATGAACACGATCCTATCCTCCATAAGCTTTCCTGATTTGGGCTCCCAATCCAATGAGGATTTTAATTGATTGATTGTCATGTGTACTGGAGTACAGTGAAAAGCTTTGTTTATGAGCAGTACAGGCCTATTACAGTAAGCAAGGATGCACAGATCAAAGATTATAAAAAAACTTAGAGGCATACTGGTTACATCGCACAGGACGTGCACGAGGTGAGATCAACATTGGCAAGATCAGCATTATTTGAGTCTAGAGGGTCCATTTGTTTGTCAACTAGGAAAATAACTTTAAGCTTTATGAACCCCAGGGCTCCTCCTTTCTTAACAGTGCATGTGTTCCATGCTGTCTACACCTCATCACCATCAATGACCCGATTGCACAGTGGGAAGAGCTTCATCAGAAAAACATACAAGCTTGGGATAGTTTGATGCACTGGACCTGTTAAATCTATCAGTCTCCTTCAGCTGCACTTCACTAGTGCCAGATTTAGCTCTGTATTTTTTTTTATTTCTTCATTTTTCTGCCTTCATATTATATGTTTTGTTTTATCGTTCTGTATTTTCAGATGGTGCTGGAGTGTGGCAGCACTATATACACTTTTCACTGTATTTTGCAACAAGATACACGTGACAATAAGTAGATCAATCAAATGAATCAATTTATGGAAGCAATTTATGTTCTTCCATAATCGACCTCCGCTGAGAGCCAAGGGCAGATGCTAGATTCCTGCCAACAGCTCCAGCAACAGCAACAGGAATACCACCAACAGCTGTACTAACTTTCCCATCCACGGGACAAAGAGGACAGACAAGAAGATCTCAACATTCTCAACATTTACCACCATAGTCTCAGGATGGGCCAGCTCAAGGGATATATTTGCATCCACCTGGAGCTAGATATTCTGCCCACTGGGCCAGATGGTAAACACATTTTTAAAGGGCAACAAAATGCCTGTCTCCGCCAGGCTGGCCGACCCAAAATGGTCTGGCTGTTCCAACAGGGAATGAAGGGAGAAGACTCCTCTCATCATCTGTCCTGCACCATCTATTGATGTCTATTTGATACCATGCCCAGCAAAGGGATGTCCTCCCGATGAGCTCCAGTCCACGAATTGGGTATCTGTACACTGAACATACAGGGCTCTTGAGGCAGCATTACAATGGTAGCTGCCAGAGCAGCCAAGGCGCAGCATTGAAGTGCAGAAGTGACTTGTTAGTGCATCAAAGATGTGCCATGAGGGCTCTTGGAGGCTGGCACATACCAAATATCAACATCTGTAATTGTGGGGTATGTGGGGTATCAGGTGTTTAACATTGGGATCTTTTGGAGAAAGCTCTGGCTTCCATATCCAGAATTCTCAGCTTCTAGTTTACTTGGAGCGGAGCATTGAATAAGGAGTTGCGTATTCATGGGGCAAGATATTGCAGGTATTAAGGTTATTAACAAGCAATAATCCCTTTAGTAGCCAATTCATCTTACTTTAACACCCAGAATTTAGAGAAAAAATTACTCTTGGTGTTAAGTTAAAATGTGTGGGACTTCTCAGATGATCCTGCCATAGTCTTATCACAGTCTATGTTGTTCAAGCCCCCATAAAATTTCACCCATAATGTCAGGTCTTCACACTCCTTGTATTTGTCTGGAGTTCTTTGGGCTTTCTCCTTTGAACAAAAATGAATGTATGTCCCTCAAGCCTGCAGCTATACTCTAGTTTTCGACCCAACTTTTCAGCAAACAACCCAACCAGTGTATGCACTTGCATCTGGAATTTCTCATGGTTGCGTATTGTTAGCCACCTCCTAGTGGAGTGGTTTCTGCTTTGGGCACAATCTGAAAATTAGATACAAATTGAGCTTGAAATTGCATTGGGTAGGTTTGGTTTCAAGTTTCTGCTAAAATTTGTTTGTCTAATTACAAACAAAATCTTCTAAGAAACAATACAATTGGTCAGCCTCTTCAGAAAATAATCCTTGATGTTGATGTAGTTAATATGCAGTTGTATTAATTGGATGAAATTAGATATATCATGAAAGAAAATATTATTAATATGTATCTCGTTCTTAAAAAACTGAAAATAGCAAAAAAATGTATGCTTAGCAATTTCATTCATGTACACAAGTTAATTTATTAGGAAATCAAACAATTTTTTAAAGCGTAAAAACTATTAGCAACATGTCTTTCAAATGAAAGCTCAAACTGTCAAACCTCCACAAATGGTTGCAAATAGCTACAATTGCTGCAAGCTTCCCATGCTCATTGTTTCGATCTGGAGGGCTTGGTTAGTTTCTGTGGGTGGGTCTAACGTCAGGCAAAGTTACTTTAAAGCCAACATTAAAGATTGTGAAAAATCAATTTACACTTACGGAACTGTTATTTCATTTTTCTTACCTTTTCTCCAGATTGTACCCAGATTGCAGTGATGATAAAATGAACACTAACAAAATTCTGAGAGGGGGATGGGGAGAGGGAACTGGAATAAATAGGGAGAGAGGGGAGGGCGGACCGAAGATGGAGAGAAAAGAAGATAGGTGGAGAGGAGAGTATAGGTGGGGAGGTAGGGAGGGGATAGGTCAGTCCAGGGAAAACGGACAGGTCAAGGAGGTGGGATGAGGTTAGTAGGTAGGAAATGGAGGTGCGGCTTGAGGTGGGAGGAAGGGATGAGTGAGAGGAAGAACAGGTTAGGGAAGCTGAGACAGGCTGGGCTGGTTTTGGGATGCAGTGGGGGGAGGGGAAGAGCTGGGCTGGTTTTGTGATGCAGTGGGGAGAGGGGAAGAACTGGGCTGGTTTTGGGATGCAGTAGGGGAAGGGGAGATTTTGAAGTTTGTGAAGTCCACGTTGATACCATTGGGCTGCAGGGTTCCCAAGTGGAATATGAGTTGCTGTTCCTGCAACCTTCGGGTGGCATCATTGTGGCACTGCAGGAGGCCCATGATGGACATGTCGTCTGAGGAATGGGGGGGGGGGGGGGGGCGGGGGGGGGGTTGAAATGGTTCGCGACTGGGAGGTGCAGTTGTTTGTTACGAACCGAGCGGAGGTGTTCTGAGGTCTGAAACGTCAGCTTTTGTGCTCCTGAGATGCTGCTTGGCCTGCTGTGTTCATCCAGCTCCACACTTTGTTATTTTGGATTCTGCAGCATCTGCAGTTCCCATTATCACTAACAAAATTCTATGCCTGGTATGTTGTTCCTGTTTCCTTCACTAAGGATTCAATGATTATTTTAACTTTTCTCCTCTTTCTGTGCATATTAGTGAATGGTTTTACAATTAGTTTTGATGAGTTTGCTATCATAATCCATTTCTTCCCTTTTAATCAATCTTTTCGAGATTTTACCTGTTGGACTGTTTGTGACTAATAAGTGCTTGATGGTAAAGATATGGCGTGTGTATCAGACAGCAATGATCCAGAAGATTGTTGTGCTCTAAGATGCCACTGATTTGTTAAGACAATGAAGATCAACACTCAGGTTGCTGCCCCACTTCTCTTTTTCCCTCTCTTGCTATTGACTATGCTGCAGGTTTTAAGATGTCGTTTACTTGGGCTTTAGTGAAGACTTTAATGAGGCTCTGTATGGTAGACTAATTAGTAAAGTTCGATCTTGTGGGATTCTGGGAAAGCTAGCCGTTAGGATACGAAATTAGCTTTATGGTGCGAGACAAAGGGTGGGGGTGGAGGGTTGCTTTTCAGACTAGGGGCCTGTGACTAGCAGTACTCCACAGGGATCAATACTGGGTCCACATTTGTTTGTCATTTATATAAATGATTTGAATGAGAACGTAAGAGGCATAATTCGTAATTGTGCAGGTGACACCAAAATTAGTGGTACAGTGGGCAGTGAAAAAGGTTGCCTAAAATTACAAAGAGTTCATGATGAATTAGCTCAATGGGCTGAAAGGTGATGGATGGAATTTAATTTGGATAAACATGAGGTATCGCATATCGGTATTACAAACAAGGACAGAGCGTATACAATTAATGGTAGGGCCCTGAGCGGTGTTGTAAAAAAGAGAGACCTAGGCATCACAGGTGGACAGAGGGTTAAGAAGGTGTTTAGCACATTTGTCTTCATTACTCAGACCTTTGAATATTGGAACTGGGACGTCATTTTGAGGTTATACAGGACATTGGTGAGGCCTCTTCTGGAGTACTGTGTGCAGTTCTGTTGGCCCTGTTATAGGAAGGATATTATTAAATTGGAAAGATCACAAAAGATTTACCAGGATGTTGTCAGGAATGGGAGATTTGAGTCAAAAAATTGATCTAGATAATTGGAACATTTTTCACTGGAGAGTTCGAGTCTGAAGGATGAGCTTATTGAGGTTTATAAAATCATGAAGGGCATAGATAAGGTGAATGGCAAGGGAATTTTCCTGAGGATGGGTGAGTTCAAATCTATGGGGCATCTTTTTAAGGTGTGAGGAGGAAGATTTAATAAAGACACGACAGGCAACGTTTTACACAGACAGTGGTTCATGCATGGAATGGACTGCCAGAGAACGTGATGGATACAGGTAGAGTTACACCATTTAAAGGCTATTTGGATAAGATCATGAATAGGAAAGGTTTGGATGGATATGGGCCAAGTGTAGGCAGGTGGAACTAGTTTAGTTTGAGAACATGGTCAGTGTGGACTGGTTGGACCAAAGGGTTTGTTTCCATGCTGTATGATTCTATGACTCTCTAAATCAGCCTTCTTATTTCCTGAATTTTCCTGCTTTTTCAACATAACTTTACTTGCTGTTTCCCAACCTTGCTTAGCTATTTCCACAACGTTTTTCTCTTTTATCACCTTTTTTATGTATGTTGGGTAAGCAGACTGTGAGAGCCTGTCCCATGAAAAGAGAAGATTTCATGCCTGGCTTCATTTATATGTGATTTAAATAAAATTGTCTACTAAAATGTCAGGCAGAATTTCTGTGCTTTGTGAATTTGGCTGAGGTTTGGCAAATTGGACTCTTGCCTGAACTCCAGCATTTTTAAATCCCTCTAATGTCGATGTTAACTAAAATTGCTTAAATTTTTGAGTGGGATTTGAATCCACAGCCTTGAGTATACTTCCCAATCACGAAGGTGGCCCCCTTTGTTTCAACCCAACTTATTTTTCAGGTACCAGTCACTTAACTGTGCTGTTCTAATCTATTGCTAAAACAGTTTATGACATGCCTAAACTCTATTGATAATAACTGTATAACACAATCTATCACACCACCCCACCACTTACTATCAATGAGTCTCTCTTGAGAACATTGAAGATACTGTTTGGAAAACGATTGCATCAACTTAACTAAATTAAAAAGTGACAACCCCCCTCAAGAGGCTCTGTGACAGTAATAGAGTCCTCAATGGAAACTTACAAAATTTAAGTTAAAATCCAGTTTTTGGGAAGATGGTACATTGCAAACACTGAGGTGCCAACAGTAGTGGAAGAATACTAGTGGACACTATGTGTTGACCATAGAATTCTTCAGGGATGTCCTGGGGAGCAACTATGTGAGTGTCCTAGAGGAATGTTTTGCTTCCCCTTCCTTGGCACAAGGCAATCATTGTCCTGCTACCAAAGAAGGGGGACCTTTGTTTACTTAAAATCTGGTGTCCAGTTTTCACCGTCAGCACATTTTACAAGATTTTTGCTAGCGTGTTGCTGCTGTGCAGGACATTGGTTCGGCCACTTTTAGAATACTACATTCAGTTCTGATCTCCTTGCGATAGGAAGGATGTTAAAGTCAAAAGTGTTTGAAAAAGACTTACAAAGATGTTGCCAGGTTTGGAGAGTTAGAGCTAAAGTGAGAGGCTGAATAGGCTGGGCTATTTTCCCTGGAGCATCGATGGCTCAGGAGTGACCTTATCGTAGAATCATAGAATCCCGACAGTGTGGAAACAGGCCTTTCAGCCTATTGAGTCCAAACCGAGCCGCCAAAGGCATCACACCCAGACCCACACCCTATCCTAGCCATTTAAGACTGTATTTTCCATAACTAATCCAGCTAGCCTGCACATCTATGGACACTATGGGCAATTTAGCTTGGCCAATCTAACTAATAGAGGTTCCTATGTTATAGAGTTTCACAAAATCATGAAGGGCACAGATAGGGTGAATAGCCAAGGCCTTTTTCTCAGATAAGGAGAGTTCAAAATGAAAGGGCACAGGTTTAAGGGGAGGGGAAAGATTTAAAAGGGACCTGAGGAGCAACTTTTTCTTGCAGGGTGTGGTGTGTGTATTGACTGAGCTTCCAGAGTTGGATGGTACAATTACAACATTTAAAAGGCATGTGGATGGGTTCATGAATTGGATGGGATTAGAGGCATGTGGGCCAAATACTGGCAAGTGGGACTAGATTAATTTTGGATAACTGCTTGGCATGGACAAAATGGACCAAGAGTCTGTTTCTGCCCTGTATAATTCTATGACTCTGTGTTGTCATTTCACCTTGGATCTGTGCTGGACCACATGATCCACCCTGGCCAGTTGTAATGGTCCCAGGTTGAAGTATCCACAGCAATATCCATTTGGTTCACCTTTCCCAGAGGATTAATCTGTTCAGTGTTTTCCTGTCCCTTGGTCAGGAGAAGGTCTTTAACAGGGTGGATCACAAGTACTAGCTTTGGGATGCAGTTTGTCACCTGGCTCTGACTTCTGTAGACTGCCATGGACTGTCTGGTTAAAGTTACCAGGTCCCTGATGGTGACCCTTCGGTTTGGCAGAGGAGTGGGTCAGGGCTGCCCCTTGTCTGGCCATCTGTATTCCCTGTGCATGGAGTCTTTCCTGAGCCTCTTGCAGAGGAGGTTGTCGGGGTTGGCTGTGCAAGAGCCTGGTATGAAGGTGGTTCTTTCATCCTATGGTGCCAATGTGCTCCTTGTGTTCACCAGTCCAGCTGACCTGGGGAGGATGCATGAGTGCCAGGGTGGTCTATTCGGCCACGTCTTCTGCCAGGATCAACAGGGCCAAATGTTCCAAACTCCTGATCGATCTGTAGTGAGTAGATTCTCTCCCTGAAGAGTTACTGAGGTTCAACTGTAGTACCATCCATCTCCTCTATCTGGGGATCTACCTTAGCTTGGCTGAAGAATTCTGTTTGGTAAATTGTGAGGAGCTGGAGGCCAAAGTCTTGGCTTGCTTCAGTCACAGTAAAGGACTGACTGCTATCTTACAGGAGTCGAGTGCTGGGCACAAACCAAATGGTGGCTTCCATGTTGTGGTACCAGCTGGTCCTTTTGCCCCTCCTCCTCATTTTTCACAAAAATCCAGAATACGTTGGTTCCCTTCTTCTGGGACAAGATGATGCACTGGGTCGTGGTGGAGATTCGTAGTTTCCCCATGGAGTCAATTGGTCAGATATTGTTGTGCCTCTGTATCCAAGCATTACAATTCCGGTCACACTTCTACAGGAAAGATGTTGTTAGACTTAAGAGGGTGCAGAAAAGATTTACAAGGACATTGCTGGGACTGGAGAGTTTGAGTTATAGGGAGAGGCTGAAAAGAGTGGGGCTTTTTACCATGGAGCGTCGAAGGCTGACGAGTGACCCTGTTGAGGTTTATAAAATCATGAGGGACAAGGATAGGGTGAATGGCCCAAGTAGTTTTCCTAGGGGTGGGGGAGTCCAAAACTAGAAGGCATAGGTTTAAGATGAGAGGGGAGAGATTTAAAAATGATCAGAGGAGTAACTTTTTCAGACAGAGAATGGTGTGTGTATGGAAAGAGCTGTCAAAGGAAGTGGTGGAGGTGGATACAATTACAACAAATAAAATTTGGATTTGATTTATTGTAGTCACTGTGCCTAAGTGCAGTGAAAACCTTTGTTCACAAGTGGTATAGGCAGATTGTAACAAGCATAGATCATAGGGTGCTTAGACAGAGCAAGTCATACCGGTTGCACTACACAGGAAGCATGATCAACATTAACAAGATCAGCATTATTTGAAGTTAGAGAGCCCATTCACCAGTCTAATAAAGTCCAGGAAGGTGCTGTTCTTGAACTTGTTGGTGCATCTGTTCCAGCTTCTGTATCTTCTGCTTGATGGAAGAGGTTGTAGGAGATCATTACTGGGGTGGGAGGGATCTTTGATGATGTTGGCAGCCTTTTTGCAGCAACAAGAAGTGTAAATGGAGTCTATGGCTGGGACATTGGTTTCTGGTGGTCTGGGCTGTTCACACAACCTTCTGTAGTTTCTTATGGCCCTGAGTGGAGCAGTTGCCATGCCAAGCCATTATGCACCCGGATAATATGGTTTCCTGAAGTCAATGATCAGTTCTTTTGTTTTGCTGACATTGAGAGACAGGTTGTTATCATTACACCACATAACAAGCCCTCTACCTCCTTTCTGTATTCTGTCTCATCATCGTTTGATACCCATCCTAACATGATAAATTCAAACCTTTAGCTCAGTTGGCTGGATGGTTGGTGTGTAAAGCTGGTATTTGAATTTGAATTTATTGCTGTTGTGTCAGAATTAGTCTTACCAGACCATAGGGCTTCTCTCGTTAAAGAGAGAGGACTGGTGGTGATTTAGCCTGACGGCCACCACATGTCAGGCAAGGAGAAAGGTTGAGGAGGACAGTCCTTCATGGTAACCTTAATCAGTGATGGAAATTGAACCCAAACTGTTGGCATCTACACTGGTGATGGCATGTTTCATCACATGGCTGACAATCAAGAGTAGACTGGTAGGCCTGGAATGGATTTGTCCTGCCTTCTTGTGCACACAAAATACCTTGACAATTTTCCATACTGTTCAGAACTTTCGAGTATTTTAATTTTACAGAAAAAGCTTGATGAGATATAAACAAGATAGATTCTCGATCACAAGTCTTCAGTAATCTTGCTGAAATGTTATCAGGCCCCATAGTCTTTATGGCATCCAGTGCCTCCTACCATTTCCTGATATCAAGTTAAGTGAGTTGATTTGGCTGACACCTTGCATCTCTGACATTGGGGATTTCTGGAAGAGGTTGAGATAGATCATCCACTAGGCACTTTGTGTCGAAGATTGTCGAAGAATGTTTCGGCCTTATCTTTTGCACTTATGTGCAAGGCTCTTCTATCATTGAGGAAGGAAATATTTGTGGATGCACCTCCTCTGGTAATTTGGATAATCATCCACAACTGTTCATGAGCCACGTGACTGGACTGTAGAGCTTAGATCTGATCTGGTGATTATAGGATTATCTAATCCTGCCTATCATCTGCTACTTATGCTTGGTTAGGGTCAGATCTAATTCTAAAACACAAGGCTTCAGTAGTATTGAAAAATGCTTTCAGGTCCCATAGTCATTAAAATATCCAATGCTTTCAGTTATGTCTTGCAATCAATTGGAGTGAATCTAATTTGTTCAAGACTGGCATCTGTGTTGGTGGATTCCTCAGCAGGAGGTTGGGATGAGTCATCCACTTAATACACCTGTGAAAGTGTCTTGCTGGACCATTTCAGAGTCCACCACATTGCTGTAGGAGCCTCATGTAAACCAGACTAGGTAAAGAGAGCAGATTTCATTTTGTAAAATGCGAAAGTGAACCTGACGATTTTTAATGACGATTGGCAATGGTTAAATGGTTGACTTTAGGCTAGCTCTCTATTCCAGATTTCTATTGATGTCAAATTTCAAACATCTCCCATGGTGGGGTTAGGAGACATGTCTGCAAAATATTAGTCTAGATTATAAATCCAGTGACATTATCACAATGGGGCTACCTCCATGTATAGAGAAAACACTGACAAACTCTTGATCTCATTTTCCATTCAGCTGTTTCTATGCATCTCTTCAAGTTCCATGTCCCAGGAATTCACAACTACAATCATTCTTGTTCATTTATGTCATGTGAAATGAAAATATGTACCATCAACATAAATATGAGACCAGATCTGCAATGAGAAATCTAAAACAAATTTTTAAAATATAAAATAACATCCGGATGATGAAATTGCAAAAGTTGCAGTATCAAAGGAGACTGTCGTACCTGTGCCACTGCTGATTAATCAGTAATTTACAAAAGCAAAGCTCCGTACAATTTTTTTCTGAAGTTCTATGCACACTTCTCCACATCACTGAGCTATCAAGTAGGCAGGCAATCTGATCCAGGTTACTGTGATATTATTTTACAATTAGCTGCAAGGCAGCAGAAGCATCTAGGTGTTTGCCTACGAAAGGCAACGAGGCTGAGTTGGGAAATTAACTAATTAATTGCAGATGATCTGTCCCATTGCCCCACAGCAAGACAAGGCTCATTATCCACGCAACCCCTTGAATTGGTGTCTGAGTGGAATGTTGTGATTGTAATAACAAAAGGCACTATTCACTTTCGTTTTGTTTTAATTTTTCTTATTTTTAAATTTCATCCACAAAGCAGGACAGTTTTGCTTCATTCAATCAAGTAGAAACTTTTTGGACAAAAGGCTTATAAATCAGTTTCTCAAAGACAGAGATAATTATCTGTAAAATTATGTACGCTGACCACTTACAACACAAACAGTGGGTACCATGACTGACAATGATTTTTCTTAAACGTTCTACCAGATGATTTTAATTACCATGACATTATGATTTATTACTGGCATACAGTATTAAGGGGATACTTATTTCAATGACTTTCTTCTCAATGACAGAGAAAGATCAGGCCTCTGAGTTACTACCACCAATGTAATACTTTTAGTCTGCCAAAGTTAGGAATGCCATTCTAAAGCAACATCAATACAAGATGAAAGAAAACATAGCAAATGCTGGAGTCTTCATGAAAAGTGGAGCTAGGTCTTGGGTGCATTTGAAAAAGCCATTTTTTAAACTCGAAGCAAGATTAATCTTTGCTCACAAGAGGATGGTTTCATGTTGGATCTGGGCCTGTTGTGCAAAGAAACCTACCTACCAAAAGGAATTAAAGGTGAGTATCTTTGATTATCAGTTGCTTTAATTGACTTTGCTCCTGCTACACCAAAAATTTGAGGTTTGCTTAATTAATTAGATGACTGTCCTTATGTCTAGGATCACAGAGTGTGTCCAAGTTGTTCTTTCCAGGTACGGTTAAATGTGGTGAAGAGAAGGCTCGACAACAGCAATTTGTTTAAATATGAACATTTATTGAGGAATAAAAAAACACGAAAAGGAAAGGAACACTTATCAAGTAAATAAAAAGAATGAAAAAGAGAAGAAAAAGAAATAGGTCTCACACCCTTCTACCCAATCAGGACCACTTGACCAATGGCTGATAGTTCAAGGTTGTTTCTCAACTTGAGGCCTATGAGCAGTGGTGTGCCACAGGGGTCACTCCTGGGATCTTTGTTATTTGTTATTTGCGTAAATAATTGGGATGTGGAAATACAAGGTATGATTAGTAAGTTTGCGGATGATACAAAATTAGGAGGTATCGTTGATAGTGAGGAATGTTGTCAAAACTTAGCGTGATCTTGATTTGATGGGGAAGTAGGATGAGGATTGGCAGATGCATTTCAATACGGATAAGTGTGAGGTGTTGCACCTTGGAAACTCAAACCAATGTAGGAGTTATACAGTAAATGGTAGATCCTGAGGAGTGTTGTGAAACAGAGGGAACGAGAAATACAAGTACATAGTTTGTTGATAGTGGCATCACAGGTGAAAAGAGTGATGAAAGAGGCATTTAGCATTGCTGGCCTTGATGAGCTGAGGCTGTGAGAATAGGATTTGGGTTGTTATTTTACAGTTATATAAGTTGTTTGTGAGGCTGCATTTGGAGTATTGCGTACAGCTTGTTCACCCTGTTATAGGAAAAATGTTAAACTGGAAAGCGTGCAAAGAAGATTTACGAGGATGTTGTAGGATTAGTAGGCCTGCTATTGGGAGAGGTTGACCAGGATAGGATTGTATTATTTGAACATAGGAGAATGAGGGATAACCTTATTGAGGTGTCTCAAATCATGAGGGGCATAGATAGAATGAAAGCATATACTCTTTTTCCCAGGGATGAGGAATTGAAAACTAGAGGGCATAAATTTAAGGTGAGAAGGGAAAGGTTTAAGTAGGACCTGAGGGGCAACTTCTTCATGCAGGGAGAGCTGGGTATATGGAATGGGCTGCCAGAGAAAGTGGTTGAGGCAGGTACAATAGCAGCATTTAAAAAAACATTTGGATAGGTACATGGATGGAAAAGGTTCAGACGGATATGGACTAAATGTGAGCAATTGGAACTAGCTGAGTGGGCACCATGCTCAGCATGGACCAGTTTGGGCTGAAGGGCCTGTTTCCATGCTGCATTACTGTGTCACTCTATGCCTCCACTTGGAAGCTGAGATTGCTCCAGGCACCATTTGCGGCCTCAATCTGAGGTGAAGCCCAGTGACTCGGAACAAAACTCTCTCGCAGCACGGTGGCTCAGTGGTTAGCACTGCAGCCTCACAGCACCAGGGACACAGGTTCAATTCTAGCCTTGGGCAACTGTCTGTGTGGATTGTGCACATTCTCCTTCTGTGTGCGTGGGTCTCCTCCGGGTGCTCCGGTTTCCTCCTACAGTCCAAAAGATGTGCAGGCTGGGTGGATTGGCCATGCTAAAATGCCCATAGTGTTCAGGGGTGTGTGGGTTATAGGGGGATGGGTTTGGATGGGATGCTCCAAAGAGCGATGTGGACTTGTTGGGCCAAAGGGCCTGTTTCCACACTGAAGGGAATCTAATCTAATCTCTCCCTCTTATACAGGGTGACAAACAGCCTGGCACAGAAAAACAACTACAGAAAAGTACACTGTTTGTGCTGTCTTTGGCGCATACAGGGATGTTCACCAGATTCATTCAAAGTCATGCAGTTTTTGAATATCATCAACAAGTTTAGCCCTTCATCCCATCCTATACTATCCAAACCCTGATGATATTTGACAGCACATGTTACAATTGCAGATGCAGATGCAAAACAGCGGCAGCCATGTGACAATGTTTAATATGATAACATAACCTACTCTGGACGATTAAAGCTACAATGAAAATAACTATCATCTATACAAACAAGATGACAATGGGAAGTAACATCAAATTAATGATCGTGGTGGCCTTAAATATATATCCCACCCCAGATGTATGGTCAAGGCCATGATGGAACCAACAAGTTGTACCACCTGACTGGGGCAACCAGATTATTATCTACTTTTTTTTTCAATCTATTTACACAACTTGCTCTAAAATGCAGTAAATCCCTGATTCAGGATCCTTCATTTGTGTTTTTTATTTGTCCAGCAGGGCTCCACTTTGCCCAATAACCGTAAAATAACATCATACATGGACTTCTCCAGCTCTCTTCATCTGTATCTGTCTTGGGGATGCTTCTTCCATATGTTTCCTTCCTTGCCAATTTTATGAATGATTGTATCATTGAGTGGTAACTACCTCCATATCCAGGTACCCGCTTTGAGCTACAATATACATGGGATTAAACAATATAGCTCTAACGTTCATCAGTCTTTACCTTCAACTTATGCTTCCACGTTCACGTTTTCCCAGGGTTCTCTTATCAAAGATTCCTACACCACTTGAGTCTTAGCTCAGCCTTCTTCACATATAATAACTGTCCTAACACATGGAAATTTCACCTATTGTTTTAAACTCTAGAGTACATACAGCATACAAAAGCTCAAGATGGGGTATCTGTACATCATCCAATGGGTCCTTTCACTCAGTCCACTATTACTCCTTCCAGAGTCCGCAATAGTCCATTATACTCCCTATTTTGATTGTAATTCTTTTTACATCCTTTTCACAAATACAACTTCCATTGTTTTAAAGTCAATTTATCAATGAATTTTGTATCAGTGTATTATCATTTAAATCATGGTTCTGTGTTCTTCCAAGCCACTTTAATCTTTTCATCAAGTAAGTGTACATGTCTGAGACCCATTCTTCAGTGCATGTTTTTATACTGTCTCATATTTGTTACCTCCAAGGTAACATTGACTTTTGTATACTTGTATCAGTATTGCAAGACCATGTTTCGCATTCTTGACTCCCATATGATCTTATCAAATGATCCCTGAGGTTTTCCTAATCTCTCCATGTAATGTCCCAATGCCTTAGGTACTGGCTTGATCACCATTTCAATCTTTCTTAAAAAGAAAGACAAAGACACAAGCATCACTAAGAGAAAGCTATCTGTTTGCGCTCTCATCTCAACTTCCTTTTCACTAAAATGTTTTTTAGCTCCAATTGCCATTTCAATCCAAAATTCTTTTATTTTGTCTTCTGCCACTAGTCTTCACTCTTAATTACTTCATCATCCAATTTTGTAATTTAACTATTACCATCATATCTAATTCTAGAGATCTGTGGAGAATTTTAGTCCATGGAACATTTTAAAACTGAAGTCAAACATTTCTGTTTGATTCAGGCGTAACATACTTTGTTCTTTCTCTAAGATGACACACTTTTTAAAAGTTATTTGACGACTTATTCTGGATTTTTTGTATATCTCTATGTAAATTTTTCTAAAATCAATATTGTGCTGACGCTCTCAAAGTCACTAACTATTTTTGTATGCATTAAAACCACTGAGACTTTGTGCATGCACTTTATCATTTCCCAGAATCACTTCGTATTTTCAGGTAACTATTCCATTTAAATGCTTTAGAATACCGGGGCATGTGAGTCTGAATATAATTTTGTCATGATCTGCTTAAGTATACCCAGGCTCAGTGGTTTCAAGATTCCTGACACTCGCTACAATTAATATTTCCATAGTACTTCCTTGACACTGAAATGTGTTATAGATAAATGGAGTGATTGGCTGAGGGTGCCTCATCCATCACTGTGTTGCAATATTGAAATTCTGCAAATGGGTTCAGCCTTCAGGGTCTCCAACTTCTTTAAAAAAGCATGCTCCATCCATTCCACAACAAGCAGAATGGGTTAATTATTATTAATCTACTACGGATTCAAAAAGGGGGTGGGGCGTAAACTTCTATAGGTAATATGTCATAAAAATGCAACCCCCTGTGCGCGACAAGTTTAGGAAGGGCAGATTTAACAAAGCACACCCCTTTGTTAAATCTGCCCTTCCTAAACTTGTCGCGCACAGGGGGTTGCATTTTTATCATTCCAATGTATCATTTGAATATTAACAATGAGTCAATCTTACCATCTGGAATTAAAGATTCACTCATGTTAAAACATTATTTGGAAGTTCACTCTGGCCAGAAATTGAATTTCCAAACATGGTACTGGAATTAAAATACACCCAGCCCAAACACAACACAGAGCCAATTCTAAAAGCTAAATTTTTACCAAGCTTTACAAACCAAATTCTTGAATCGACATTTCACAGATTTTTGCTTTACACAATCACTGATGATTAAGGACATGACATTATCCATACACATCCCACACTGAAACAGGCACACGTAGGCACACACCACACTTTCAAATCACCAGATATTCCAAAAAAGCAAACTAAAACTTCAAAGTATCCCCAGAACTCGAGCTCCAGGGAGGAAAACAACACAATTTGTATAAGAACAACATTTAGCAGCCAACAAACAAAGGTGCATTCAAAACAGACCACAAAGACTTAACACTTCTATAAGGTTCAGTGCCCTTGCACAGCACAGAAACCTGGCCTCCAATTCTCTCTTTATCCAGTTTTAACTGCCCATCATTCTTTCAGGGCCCTATTTTGCTAATATATCAGATATAGACCCAAATCCAGAGTCTGCCACGTTCCACCTGAAAGGCTTCCAGAGCATCAGTTTCTTTTCCCTTCCGTTTAAAACATTTTCCCGGAATCCCATCCTCATCACTAAAAATGTCTTTGATCACAGAGAGCACACAAGTGATTCTTTTTGATTCAATTAAATTTCGTTAAGAGAAGGCTCGACAACAGCAATTTGTTTAAATATGAACATTTATTGAGCAATAATAAAAGACAAAGAAAGAAAGGAAGATTTATTAAGTAAGTAAAATTAATGAAAAAGAGAGGGTGAAAAAAGCCTCACACTCTTCTGCTCATCAGGGACTCCTCGATCAACAGCTGACCTGGAGGCTCAGGTTGCTCCTGGCACCATTCGCAATCCCAATCAGAGGAGAAGTCCAGCAACCTGGAATGAAACTCTCTCTCACTCGCAAATGTTAACAGGCACAGACAAATAATTATAAAAAAACAAGTTGATTGTGCCATCTTCAGCAAGTACAATGATGTTCACAGGACTCATTCAAGGTCATATGGCTATCAAATATCATTAACACTTTTAGCCCTTCAGCTCATCTTATACACCTTATTTACATACTTTTCTCAAGTTGTACAGCAATTGTACTAACAGCAGTTGTACAATTACAGCTACAGAAACAACTATGGATGCTGAGCCGATTCAACAACTCAGCCAGGACTTTTCATCACTCCACAGATGATGGTTGATTAGCTGCATGTTTCCAGAATTCCTATTGCTGTTTTCATTTTAAGATTTCAGGTGCACAATTCTTTCAGAACTTCTTGATGAGTTCCAAAGCAAGCTGCATTTTTTAAAAGTGTGTTTTATATTCTGTGCAATTCACAGCACTGAAAGATTAAGTTTGACTTGAGGTACCCCACCCAAAATATAACAAAACTTCTGGAGCTAAGCTCTGTGCGTTTTGTGCCAAGTTGCCTGCTGCAATGAATAGCATGACATGAAACGTAACATAATAAGGCTGAAGTCCAGCAACCTTACAGCAGACAGAATGGCAACAACCTAAGAGAGGGTTTCAGTAAGGCATAAAGGAAATGCATTGCAAAATATTGCTGCCAATATTTACACTGACATGGAAAGTAAATAACTATTTAAATTTACTTTTAAAATTGTGATTTATTTTCCAACATTTGCTCCTTCAAAGACACCATGTCCTTAAGCACAAATTACTTCAAGGCCGCCCCCTGTATGAAAATCTATAGGAAGTGTGCTTTGGCAGGCTAAGACTGATCCACTGCTTTTAATTCCTCCAGCGATGGAAGACCTTGCTTAAAATGAGGCAATTAATCTTGTGTGCCAATGGAAAATGAGTAGAACCTCGCTCCAGGAGTGTAACATTGTAAGCTGTGTAAAGATAAATGCAAAGAATAGCTGAGGCTGAGTTTTAAATATACACGGCTAAATTTCTAATGGTTGCTTGGAGTGGAACTGGGGCTGCCCAAAATCCCCCCACTATGGGCCAGCATGCCAGTTTGATGGCACAGACCAGCCAAAGAAGTAGACAGCTAGACAAAGCTCACAAGGAGCTTATTAAAGCCTCCCCATACCTCCCAAACCCCAATGCTGCATAGTGTTTTCTGGTTAGAATGATAGGGGGCAGATGGGCTGGTTGGGGGTGGAAATATCATACCAGAAACACTTTAAAAAAACCCTCCTCATTGTTGATCTTGAAATCTAGCTAAAGCCAAGACTACTTAGAAACTTATGGAGAAGGGGAAGAGTACAGTTGGAGTTCATTGGTATTACAGTCACCTTCTGCAAGACAATGTGAAAATTCTGGGTGTATTTATTTTAGAAGGCTTTGAAAATGTTGTGAGGATTCATGCCCCCTGAAATGCTCCTCCTCTCTCTTATCTGTATCAGGAAGCTGCTGTGTTCTTGGTGAAAGAGGGGTTTCCTATGGGTTCTCCAGCATCAGATGCTTGCTGTCCATCCTGAACTGGGAGCCTGGTATGTCCCATTATTACTTATAGATATTTTCAAAATCAGCCTGTTCACGCATGTTACTACATACCTCTGGAGCAAGTGGGACTTGAACCTAGCCCCCACCATGGTCACAGTCCTCCCTCTGCAATCCTCTTGAACCCTTGATGGTGGAGGTGAGGATTCCTGAGCAGAAGCTCTCTGACAATAGCCGCTACTCCTGACGCTGGGAAGACACAGCATGAGTTGACCATTTTCAACATATTGGTTAGTTCCTGGTAAAAGGCAGGCTACATCCTGAGAAAAACTTGAAGACCCCTGCAGCCTATGAACAGGAGCTGCATGTCATAAATGAAGTCACGCATCAGGCAGAAGGAATATGTCACCAGGGCACACAGTCTGGGAGGGGGCTTGATGCAGGGTCCCAAGGTGGAAGGGTGTTAGTATTTTAAATGTGGCCTAACAAATGAGCTGTACAGCCATAACATGACATCCCAACTCCTGTACTCAATGTTCTGACCAATGAAGGAAAGCAGACCAAATGTCTTCTTCACCACCCTGTCTACCTGTGACTTCACTTTCAAGAAACTATGCATCTGCACACCTAGGTTTCTTTGTTAGGCCACACTCCCCAGGTCCCTACCGTTAACTTTATAAGTCCTGCCCTGGTTTGCCTTACAAAATTCAACAACTCACATTTGTCTAAATTGAAATCCATTTGCCACTCCTCAGCCCATTGGTTCATCTGATCAAGGCCCCATTGCACTCTGAGATGATTTTCATCACAATCCACGATATGACTTATTTTGGTGTCATCTGCAAACACACTAACAATACCACCTATAGTGATATTCAAATCATTTATGTAAATGACAAAAAGCAGTTGACCCAGCACCTGTGCCTTTCACAAACTGCTGGTCACAGGCCTCTGGTATGAAAAGCAACCCTCAATCACCACCCTCCATCTCCTACTTTCAAGATAATTTTGTATCCAATCCCCCTGGATCCCATGTGATCTAACCTTATTGATCAGTCTACCATGCTTTGCTAAAGTTCATACATGCAACATCTAATGCTCTGTCTTCATCAATCTTCTTTGTCTCCTCTTCAAAAACTCAATCAAGTTAGCGAGACATAGTTTCCCATGCACAAAATTCTTCGATGAGGGAACCAAAGCTATTCACAGTATTCCATGTGTGGTCTGACATGTACCTTAATAGCTTGAGCATTGCCTATTTTTACACTCCACTCCTTTTGAAACAAAGGTCCACAGTCTTGATAAGGCCATTTTGATTACTTGGTGAACTAGTATGTTTGCTTTTTGTGATTTATGCAAGAGGATTCCTAAATCACTCTGTGCTCCAGCTTTCATTACCGCTTCTGGTATTACTGTAGTTGCATCCTTTAATATCCTTGGATGCATCCCATCAGGCCTGGGTCACTTTTTGGTCTTTAGCTTTACTAGTTTCCCTAGTACTTATTATCTAGTAATAGTTGTTGTATTTATTTCACATCTCACTTTGCCCCCTGATTATTTGGTACTTTGGAATGCTATTAATGTCTTGACCGTGGAGACTAAGGGCAAAATGATTAGTTCCAAGAGCTGCACCCATGGCATTAGGCCCAATTTTATACTCATTCCTTGTATTCTAAACTTCCTCATCAGGGTTGTAAAATTCCCCAAATATGTCTTTTTAAAATAAACTTAGTTTAGTTCAAACAGTGAATCCAAAATGCTGCTGTAGGAATTTTCAGTAAGATTTAGAAGAAT